>NW_009626167.1:302-7051 GCF_000690535.1 Cariama cristata | reverse complement strand
CCTCCAGCAACGAACTCCCCTCCCAGGTTTACCAGTCCGGCCATGCCTCCAGCCTCCTCAACCCACATTTCATCAGACATCATAATCTTCCTGTCAACTGCACATTAAGAGAAAACAATGGGAGAGGCAAGAGCCAAAAAAACAACTCTAGGCATGGAAATACAGGATGTGCATCCTTCCTCCCACAGCTGCTGCCCAGGCACCTAGAAACACTACCTGTCAAAAAGCAGAGCCTTCCCAAGGCTAGATCCTTTCCCTTCTGCCTGTAAGACGCCTACTTCCATTGAGACACCTAATGACTGACTCTCGGCAATTCCCAACACCCAGGGACTTAGGTGCTGCCTTACACCCTCTGGATAACTGCCGCAAAACAGCACGAGTGGGCCACCGCCCTGTCCCGACTACAGCTTCCCACTCCAGCCCTGCACTTCCATGGGGAAGGAGATCAGGACATAAAACACAACAGAGATTCCGCATGGCTTCTACTGGGAGCTCCCAATGCAGGAAATACCTGAATGGTGGGGGGATACGACTTCTGCACCACAGTGAATTCACCTACAAGTACCAGGAAAAAGATAATCTACCAAGTTCACACCACCTGCTTCCTCACAGCATAATACTGTAGACAAAAGCACACCACACCTATTCGCACTTGTTTATGTACACACACTAAACTACATAGGAGAGACATCATATTATCAAGTTTGGCTGGGGGAAGGTAGGATACGTCAGATCAATGAAACCTTAATTTGACCAGATGTCCTATACACGCATAGGTCACCATCACACTGTATTATTTGCAGAGTGTGCCATGCACCCTGCGTACCAAACACAGAACACATCCTGCAGGGAAAAAATATCCAGTAATGACACAATAACAGATTGCATCTTCATGCCTATGTACACAGGGGTAGAAGCAGGATTACACAGGCGATCTTCACACTGGCATGTCATAACTGCTTCGCAGTTATAAACACTTGACTTAGCAGCTGTAAGGATGTTCCTTCAGTGCCTAGGAACGCTTGTAATTCCCTAGCTTTGTACCAAAGCAAGCTAAAAAGAAGAAAATATCTATTCAAGCAGTATCGTTAGCATTTATCTGATTCACCAGCAGAACAAACTTGTATATTTGGCTCACAAGCCCCCACCGCTTGAACTGAGTAATTGATACCATAAGCAGCATGCATTGTCCCATATGGACCAGTGACAGATGCTTGGCTAGTAGCTTTCACAGCTATCTGCTGACATCAGAATAAAAGCCAGTCTTGACCCATTGCAGGCCAAAGGGAGATGCTGCTCAGCAGTCACGTCTTGTAATGTCCGCTTTCCCCACACTGAACAGCTTCTGCCCTATATGCACCAGCTTCCACTTTTCCAAGTCCTGCTGCTCTTCCTCTCTCTCTGCACAAACACCAGAATCCTCGTTGTGCCTCCCCGCTCAGCAAAATCTTAATATCCTGGTGACGCTTTATAGAGTAGAAATCCAACAACTAGATGCAAAGATCTGGCCTCTGGCTTCCTGAAACACAGGTCAAGAGGTTGAGCAAATACTCTGGAAGTATCATTACACTCTTGGCTTGTCCTTACACTTTCCTCGACAGCTGTTTTGTCCACTGCCTGAGTCAGGATACCATGCTAGATGCACCTTGATCTAATCTAGCACAGTTGCTCTTACATCTAAACCCAAGCCTTGTGCATCCCTGCACCTAGTTCCTCTTTGCCCAACCTGGCAACCAGTTCTGGAACCTGGCCAAACACATTTAGGTTACTGGAGGGGGGGGGGAGGGCTGGAAATCACCTCTGACCTGGGCATTCACTCTTGCAAAGTGTCACCCCCCCAGCTCTGCAACACCCAAACTTCAAAGAACAGGTCAAACATACGTTTAAATAGTTTACATGAAGAAAATGGCATTTTTCTCAGAGTTGCTTACGGCGAAGACCGAAGAAGAGAGCTAATCATGTCCAGAATACACTGCCTAAAACAGACATCTGGAAAACAAACCCTCTTCCAAAACAGTTAGGAAGTTTAGCAGAATTATAAGCAATTGAAAATAGTATCTCCTGATAGGAAGTGTCAAGCTGTCTTAAAAGGCACACAGGACAAAGGCATAAAACAGAAAGCATCGTGCCATCTGCATCTACTCCTGCTGTAACTCACACTCACGCGTACAAACTCACCCAGCGTAGCACAGTAGCATGCCCAAACCGTCGCTCTAAAGAGAGGGAAATACTCAAGGGAGCACTGGTT
Organism: Cariama cristata; assembly: GCF_000690535.1. Classification (NCBI taxonomy): domain Eukaryota; kingdom Metazoa; phylum Chordata; class Aves; order Cariamiformes; family Cariamidae; genus Cariama; species Cariama cristata. Next base: position 4,803 of record NW_009626167.1, on the reverse strand, counting down.
AAACATTTTGCTTTCCCAAATTTTCCAGTAAACATCTCTCTCTCTCAAACAAAAACAGGGAAATCATGACCCTGTTTTCCCTTCTGTTAAATATCTACATTTAGCAAAAATGCAAAATATACTTTGTTTAGGGGCAGAGGGGAAGATTTTAATAATGAAGTGGAAATTCTGAGTGTGCAAAATGTTTGTCCCCTGAGGAAAAAAAAAAAAAATCACATTAAATAAATGATCAAAGCTGACAAAAATGGCAACTATATTTCCCAAGAAGGATGCTGGGAGGGGTGGGAGAGAATTACTTTGTTCAAGATGGTCCAAAAACCCTCTTATTTCTGTTTTTTTAAAGAAAAAAAAAAAAAGTTAAGTCTTTTTAGAGAATTACTTCCTACCACCACCAAGCTTCACAGAAAAAAAAAACCACGCTAGTGCAAATGAGTGAAGGTCTACATTTCCACACTCCTGCTGTTTGTTGACTGTTACCTGAAGGGAGCCAGTGAGACTGCTGAAGAAACCAAGCACTGTTCTCCAGAAAAACAGCAGAACTGAGCTCCTGATTCTGCGTAACAACACTGTGCAAGCCAAGCTGCGCTACATGGCATTTTCACCCATACATTAACATTCAAACCCAACGTAAATCTCGCATTTACTTGTACTAGAAGCTTTACAGTGCTGCAAAAACATTTAAAATATTTCTAATCCTCTTAGTAGGCATAGAAGATTTCCAGGTAGATTATGTTTCCCCACTATCAAACCTACTTAAAATTAAGCTTAAAGACTCCGATTTTCTTCACCTCTTTGTTAACTAGAAAGCAAATCTAGTACCTGTATGAAATAAATTAACACAGGCGAAACTAAAGCTTGATTGTTTGGTGACAAAGCCATCATCTTTTGCTCTTTAGGCATCTGATACCTTGAAACAACACATTCCAAGAAAATATCAAAAGACAAGACACTCCTAAAAAGAGTAAAATGAGAAAGGCAAGACTATAAGGTCTCCAGGACAAGTGTTATCTCAGTGCTGCCTGTTTGCATGCTAATACACACGATCTCAACAGGGAACCACAAACTGTATCATGATGAAATTACAAAGCACTAACAGTCTTAGAGACAAAAAGAAAAATACCAACCAGGTCATCCAGTCCATTCCCCAGACACTGCCAGTCTTGCTCCCAGTTGTGCACTTTAAGGGATTAAATGCCAATATCTTGAAACATATAAGCAAAATAACTGTGCAGTGATTATACAGTTTCAGGGTCAGTACCATAGAAATACTACAGGTGTAAACATTGTCACAAGAGCTCTGTCCACCTGCTCTGATAACTGCCCTGCTTCTTAAGCTTTCCCCAAGACAAATGATTGTGCCCGTCTGCACAATGATTTTGTGACATGGACAGCCACAGTAGGAAAAAAGTCTATTTTTAGATCTCATCCTCCATCTGCTCATACACAATTTTGCTTGGATATCAAGTCTCTGTTCACAGTCTCTCTTCCACACTGAGTCTTGCTACAATCATCTCATTTGGAGCCCAAGGTAGCTCTGGAAAACATCTTTATAAGCAAATGGCTAGGAAAATAATGTGCTGTGCTATTCAAAGTAAGACCTTACATGTTATCCTAGAAAAAGTTTTATTACTGGAGATAGTAAACAAATATGTTTATAAAGGGCTACGTCTAACTCACCCCATGAACATAAGTAGCTGGCTTTTACAGACAATACAGAGCCTTCATTCTGGTGAAACAATGAAAACCTCATTTAATACCACCACTACCTACAAGCCCCCAAATACAACTACTTCACTCTCACAGATACTGCTGGCTCCTCCAGGAATCTCAATTCTTTTACCTTGTAGAAAAGAGCATGGCAAATGCAGAGCATCACAAAGTTGCTAGTCCACAACGCAGCACTGACAAGCCAGCTCAGACTTGCAAAGAAGCATGAAATACTGTGTGGTATGGAGCAGCTCACAATCCACACTGTCCAGTTAACCCCATAAATAATCAGAGAAACAAGCAATGCATTTCAAGCATGACCACTATTTGGGTACTTTTATTTTAGGGTGCACAACTTGAAACATGTGACTCAGAGTGCTGAACCCTGACAGTAAAAAAAAAAAGAAAAACCACACCTCAAGGTATTAAGATGGGCGCCCTAAAACTCAGGCCATGTTTGGAAACTAAGGCCACTATCTATGTTTCCTCCCTTCAAGTCAAGAAGGAATATGGCAATTAGCTTGCTGAGCAGTCAAATGCTGACTTACAGAAAATATCAGGACATTTTTAATGTCTCACCTTTACATGCCTCACCAGGCAGACATGTAGAAACATGAAATAAAAGACAGTGTGATTCATGGGAAAACCCGAACAAACGATTTGCTGTTAAACAGGAGTATGTTTCAGACTCTACCACTGCAGCATCGCCATGCCATTCACTGCTAGCTAGCAGAGCAGTCCAAAGCCTGCAAGCTCTCCTTTTGTGGGCACTAACGTTTTATTACAACTGGACACCACCTTGCCTTCCAAGTACACCTCGTACAAGAACTTCTACCCTCTGCAACAGACCTCCTGCTAACATATCATACAAAATCCCTGCAGTAACTACAAACACAGCCTGCTTGGTAGATGATTAGCAGTGCATTTAGGACATACCTGTGACCAGGTTAGCAGTGGAAATTACGAGGAGGGAGTCCCCATTGTGCAGGCAGCTTCCTAATTTTGCCATCAACAGGCACATTTGCCACCTTTGTAAAGGGACAAAAGGGGGACAGGCAGGTGCAATTAAACATTATTTTTTTTTTGCATTTAAGTACTCGTGGCATGGGTCTAGCAGAAACACTAATTTAATTCTGAGCTTCTACAAATTCCTGAGCTAAACTGCTCCTGTCAAAAACTCATTGAGAGATTCCAGCTCCATTTGTTTGGAATGACGTTCATTACATTATGCCATCAAACATCAGACCACAGTCGACACTTCAGACACGTTGGATCAGGTCCAGCAGAGACACATGCTGGTATGGGAAACACTAACAGAAGCTGCAAGTTTGCCAGAGTAACACAATTACTTTGGGAGGAGGTTAACACCTTACTCACCCCACCAAAACAGCTAGAGTTTCTCTGCTAAACATCAGTATTTCCTACCATAATAAAAAAAAAAAAACAACGAGAGATACAAGCATTGACAATTTAATCAAAAAGGGAAAAATAGGCAAACAAAAAACCCTGCCCCCATTCAAATCACACACACTAGTAAACAGTGCACATATTAAAAGCTACAAAAAACAGCAGCATAATTGCAGATCAGGACAGAATGGTATGTCTTTGCTTACTACTTCTAGTAGCATCAAGATAGTTAATCTATTTGATTAATCTCCCACCACTACAGCTTCTATCCATCTGATGACCTGGCAACTTGAAAGAAACGGCACTTGCACTTTCACAAACATAGGAAGTCTTCATGGGAACCACAGACTCAACATAAAAAAAGATGTTCCTTTTAAAAGATGTCATTTGAAGAAAGCATGCAACATCTCTGCAGATCCCCAGCGTTACATTCACATCTACTGCATCTTCAAGATAAAAAACAAAAAAAAGCCATGTTACCTGGAGCATCAGTTCACAGTCATCTCTGCCAACAAATATCATCTCCCGAGGGAGCCGATGGCGAATGCCAGTGCTGCTCACCAAGAACCACGAAGTCACACTCATTTTGGCGCTTGGCACTCAATCTTTATACATCCTAAACACAAAAAAAAAAAACATGACACACAGTAAGCCATTAATGAAGTGTGGAAGTGCACCAGTGCATAGCTGCGGTTCCCAAATTTCCCTGCGCCATGGGACCCAGCACTGCCTCTTGCACTTTGTGTTCATGTCTTAAATTTCTCGTGGCAACAAGCAGTTGTGAAGTGTGTGCCAGGATCTGCTGCCCATGTGCCATGCATAGGAACTTTGCAGCCCTAGAAATATTCCCACGGCAAAGTAAGACCAAGGGTCTGAAAAAAGATTGTTTAAAAGATGAAGCATGCAGTTGAATCCAATCAATGAAATGATGAAAAATGGTTGGGGGAAAAAAAAAAACAAAACAAAACTAACACTTTTCTAGAACATTTCCTCATCGTTAGCATTGTGCACGAATCACAACTTGAGCTTCCCCCATCATCAAAGATCTGGACCAGCACATCAGTAAGGTGACATAACCTGGCTCCTCTAACCTTTCACGGGACACTCCCAGGAGCGGTTACACCCATGCTGGGAGGAGAACAGCCTCCCTATTGCTCATCCCACTTCCACACTGATGTAAGTTGGGAGCCCACAAATCCTTCCTTCCTCCCTCACTGCATGAGCTTGTCCAAAAACCAAACCAAACTGCTACCCCAGGACAGGCAACACAGGTTGCAATTCCCACGGGAGGGTTTTGCTGTACATCGCCCCTCTTTCCCCGGCAAGAGACAGAAGAGCAGGCAGCTATAACCTGCGAGGGCAGCAGCGGCGTGCAGCACTTATCGGG
>NW_009626167.1:0-280 GCF_000690535.1 Cariama cristata | reverse complement strand
TCCTACAGCCCGGCTGCAGCCAGCCTGTTCCTGCGGCCTCTCCTCCTCCCTCTCCCACAATATCGCCTTTTCCTCTCCCTGGTTCAAGGAAAACAAATTGGCACACATCAGGCTCTCGCCTTCCCCTCACCCACCTCCCGAGATCAAAGCTGTATTCCTAAACGCACCGAGGGAAGGAAATCTCCGTTTTATCTGGGCTGCGCTGCGCTCGCCGGCCTCCCCCGCCCCAACGGCCCCGGGGAAGCGCAGGTGACACCCGCCGGGAGGATGACTGACCTCC
>NW_009626166.1:0-1724 GCF_000690535.1 Cariama cristata | reverse complement strand
CAGTCATGGTTGGGGAATTGCAGGCCACAGCGGGGCTCGTGCTACTGCCATGGCAGGGCAGGCTCCTGGATGTCCCAGTCTGAACTCCATAGCAGACAGGAACTGGACTCAGGAATGTATGGATTGGAGTCAGACACAGGAGAACGAGCAGGGTCCCACAGGGATGCTGACCATGAAAGAAGAGAGCCTGACTCTCGTGATCCCTTAGCTTTATACTGAGGATGACGTGGATAAGATGGAATACCTCATTAGTCAGTATGTGGTCACCTGTCCCATCCGCACTCTTCCACAGATGTGACCCTTTTAGGACTTTTCACTTGTTTAAAAAAAGAGGGCCAGCAGTGGCCTTGGTTCTCATAGGGGTAAGTACAAACATGGGCTTTTCTGCATGCCAATCCTAGTGAACTTTGGTAGCAACTATAGACATCAACCGTTACCAAGTCTGAAAGCAGACTCTGAAAAACACGTAGCTGTACTTTCAGAAAGTGCAGTTACTTAGAAGAAACTTAACTGCAAGAAAAACTCCTGAAAGGAGAAATAGTCCTATTTTAGCCAAACCAGGACATTGGCAGAAGGAGGAATTCCAGGACGTATGTTGTAAACTCATCCTTGACCTGGTTGCTTGCCTACGGGGTGCCTTGAAGAAGATGAAGAGGAAACTTTGTCAGCAGAGGCTGCAACCCATCTAGATAAGAACAAAAAACAACCTGCCAGGAGTTCAGAGACAGAAAACCAAAGAGAAACAAGCCACCAGACCACCAATTACCATTGGACCAAAAAGTGCATGAAGGGCACATAAAGGGGGGTGCATAGTTTGTAAAGGATTTAAAAGCCCAGGTTTTCTTTGTTTTGGGGTCTCTCCCCAAAGGCACCCAACTCAAGCTGTTGTTCTGCTATACCATCCAAATAAATGAATTATTTTTCTAAGATCGGGCATCTGAGACTCTGCTATAGGAAACGTAAGGTAAAAAGAGTTCTTTAACATATAGAGGGCCTCATCCACTCGGTCTTCCTGGTCAGGTTGCCTCTAGCAGACCCCCACTATAATGCCACCAGTCCCTGCCCTCCCTTTAATACTGACCCATAAGTTCTCAGTTGGCTCCTCATCCATCCCCAAGCGGAGCTCCATGCACTCCAGCTGGTCATTGACATAGAGTTTATTGTAGAATTTAAACTAGATGTTGCATAGCTGATAAAATCATGTCATCAATATTGAGATCTGAGACATGGACCTGCTGTGTTATGTGCCACATCTGTTAACCCAAAGCATGATGCAGAAAACAGAACAGATGTGACCATTACACAGCTAAGATTTCTGGCATTTATTGTTAACCCTGGAAACGTGATCAAAGAAAGGTCATTTATCAGGTAGGTGATGCCATCTTTTATGGGAAGTTTTTGACAGAAAACATTCTAGCCCCAAAGAAAGACCTCCACATTGTAGTCTATGGCTTGTAGTATGAAAATCAATGCAATAGGCAGTCTGAAATAACCCCAGCTTAGAAGGACTGATTGAAGAGAGATGGGAAGCAGAGCCATGGCACTTTGGTAGCATCTGGAGGGCTGGGGGTGTTGGGTTCAGATGCAGATCTCCTGACACTAGCTACTAACGTGGGACTTAGCTGCAGGAAAGAAGTCCAGACACTTTGCGTGGATTAATTAGCTCCAGGCTGGGCTTGGAGTTCCCTCAGCTTGTACTCAAGTACAGGGGATCAACTGTTCAG
>NW_009626165.1:18668-25639 GCF_000690535.1 Cariama cristata | reverse complement strand
GTCATAGAAGGAGATCAGGTTGGTCAAACCTTTCATGAACCCGTGCTGCCTGGTCCTGATCCCCTGATTGTCCTGCACATGCCTTGTGATCTCACTCAGGATGATTTGCTACATCACCTTCCCTGGTACCGAGGTCAGGCTGACAGACCTGTAGTTTCCCAGATCCTCCTTCTGGCCCTTCTTGGCATCACATTGGTTAGCCTCCAGTCGTCTGGGACCTCCCCAGTTAGCCATGTCTGCTGGTAGATGATGCAGAGTGGCTTGGCCAGCTCATTCGCCAGCTCCTTCAGTATCCTCGAGTGAATCCCATCTGGCCCCATAGACCTGTTCATGACTAGGTGGAGCAGCAGATCGCTAACTGCTTCCTCCTGGATTGGTGAGATTATTCTGTTCCCCAACCCTGTAATCCAACTTGGAGGACTGTCTGCCCTGAGGATAAGTCATCTGGCTATTAAAGACTGAGGCAAAGAAGGCATTAAGTACCTCTGCCTTTTCCTCATCCTTGCTGTCAATTTTCCCCTCTTCATCCAGTAAAGGGGGGAGATTGTCTTTGGTCCTCCTTTTGTTGCCTCTTATGACTGTGGCCAGAGTGACTTCCAGTTGGGCTTTTACCTTTCCAATTTTCTCTCTGCATGCCCTGACATCTTTGTACTCTTCATGGATTGCCTGTCCCTTCTTCCAAAGCCGGGAAACTCTCTTCTTATTCCTGAGTTCCAGCCAAAGCTCTCCGTACAACCAAGTCAGTCTTCTTCCCCGTCAGCTCATCTTGTGGCACATTGGGACAGCCTGCTCCTGTGCCTTTAAGATTACCTCCTTGAATAATGTCCAGCCTTCCTGGACCTCTTTCCCCTTCAGGACTGTTTCCCAAGGGACTCTCTTACCCAGTGACCTGAACAGCCAAAGTCTGCCCTCTGGAAGTCTAAGGTAGCTGTTTTGCTGTCCCATCTCCTTACCTTACCAAGGCCAAGGATTGAAAACTTTATCATTTCGTGGTCTCTATGCCCAAGATGGCCTCCGACCACCACATCTCCCACCAGTCCTTCTCTGTTTGTAAAGAGCAAGTCTAGCAAGGCACCTCCCCTGGTAGGCTCACCTACCAGTTGCATGAGGAACTCATGCATGAGTTCCACACACTCTAGGAACCTCTTGGAGTGTTTCCTTTCTGCTGTGTTGTATTTCCAGCAGATATCTGGTAAGTTGAAGTCTCTCACGAGAACAAAGGCCAGTGATTGCGAGATTTCTGCCAGCTGCCTGTAGAACACTTCATCCGCCTCTTCATCCTGGTTGGGTGGTCTGTAACAGACTCCCATCAGGATATCTGCCTTATTGGCCTTCCCCCTGATCTTTATCCAAAGGCACTCGACCTTATCATCACCATCATTAAGTTCAAGACAATAAAAACTCTAACATATAAAGCCATTCTGCAGCCTCTCTTTCCTTGCCTATCCCTTCTGAAGAGTTTATAGCCATTCATTGCAGCACTTCAGCTATGAGATTCATCCCACCATGTTTCCGTGATGGCGACTATGTCATAGCTTATCCAGCATATCCAGTCCTATAACCATGCTGACTAACCTTGACTGAGCCTTTCAGAAAATTTGATCCCATGTGTAGCTGTAGAACCTAGCTCATGCCAGACATTTCTCAGAAAACACTAATTATTTTTTTTTGTTCTGGACTGTATCATTGGTCAGTGCTACCCACTATACATTCACATTGGTTTTGGTTGTTGAGTTTTTTCGCTCTGCCTCTCCAGCGTTCATTTACTCTGAAATATCTGTTTTTATAGTACTTCACATACACATCATTCTTCTGTGCCACAGCTTGCTTTGGTCAAACTCAGCCGGAGAAGAAACTGGATCTTAAAAGAATCTGAAATTTTCAAATAAACTACATAAAGATATATGTAGTACTTTCAGGGTTATAGAAGAATCTGGAAACTTGTATCAGAAATTATCTTTATGTAGTTTATTTGACATCAGATTCTTGTAAGAATCTGTTTACCACAAGGGCAATACATGGTTGAAAGTTCATAAACTGGGAGCTGTTAAGTTGATTTGTAGAAGAGAAATTTTTTTGCCTGTTATTTCATCACCAGGAATCTTCACACTGATTTTCTAGGATTCAAGGGAAAAGTCAATTCACTGAAGGACCCCATCTAAAAAGTCTGCTAAACCTTTTTGAGAGCAGCCCAAACACATCAGTGCATTTTTTGTTTCATAATTCCAAGACGATTTAGCCAAGATTTTGTACTGTGACTGGATTTAATTGGAGTCTTGATGTTAATGCCTTGTCTGACATTAACTTTGAGACAAATGTATTTAAAGGAATGCATTGTAACTGCAAAACAACATTCATGGTAATCTCAGAGTATGTAACTGCAGCTCCAGCCTGTCCTTCACATATCTTTTTCTTTTTTAATGAAGAATAATTATAGTAAGGACATATCCTATTCTCAGAACAGATATTCAAGGATTATAAGCCTTACAAAAGTGTATTTAAAGATTATAGAGATTTAAAAAGAAAAAAAAACAAGAGGAGAAAAAAAGAAAAGAAATCATACAAAATTCAGATTGTAACACACAGCCTTCAACCCAAACTCTTTGTTGGACCTTCCTTATCAGTAACTAGCTCCTGCTGTACACAGAAAGGGTTCGAAATTTTCTTTTGTGCTTGCAGTATAAATGACCATGCAATCTACTTCTTTGCCAGCTCAGAGGAGCTTATGATATACAGTGACACTAAATAAATCCCAAAGTCCATGAGCAAATTTTAAAGTAACCTCTAGAAGTGGCCTGGTAAACTACAATCTTGGTATTACAGTTGCATCTGTGCCTCTGTGAAATCCTTCTGAGATCAAGAGACACATTTGGAAAGGTGTTTTCAAGCCACATTCACAGCCTCTCATGAATAAAACAAAATAAGGCAAAGGGTACTGCTAGGGGTTGAGGTGTAAGATTGCAGAGAATCTGTGTAAGGCAGAAGCTGATCTGTACTCCAGTGTCTAAAAAGGAGTCTCACATTTGTACAGCAGAGTCAGGAGAGCAGGGAATGATAATATCTATCCTGCATCAGTATTGAAATATTTGTGTAAAATAATGAAATCCTGCCATTTTTCATGGATAAGAAATTTTAAGTATAAGAACTGTCTCATTTTGAATCAATTGGCTTTTAACTGTTCGTACTGTACTCCAGTGTATCAGAGATGATATATAGTGGAGGTGTATTGTAACACCATCTCCCCCGTTTTAGTACATTCCCCATTGTATATTTGAAGCTGTGCGGCTTCCATAAAGAGTATTTGGAGAGGCAGTGCTAATGTAAAGGAAGGAGTCTGTTCCTTTTAAGACTGTAAGGTCTTATGGAAAATTCAAGAAGCAGAAGATCAAGATGTCTACCAACCACTACAAATTTAAGATTAATTTTGATGTAGCTGATAACAAGACAAGACACAATTAAGCTAGCTCTTCATGATTCACATACTTAATGATATTCTATCGCTATTTATAAATTTGCAGTAGTTATAATTAGTAATGCTATTAGTGATACCTCATCATAGCATTAACAATAGTGCTTTTCCTCCACAGAAATTATGATATTAACTTTGGTAATAAATCAGTTTTTCTTGTCATCTTGTAAATTTAATAAAGAATGCTTCTCACTAAGAAAAATAGAGAAAAATAGATTGATTAAAAAGGTGTCCCACTTATACACAGAGCTGGTGGTCAAGTTCGGTGGAAGTGCTGAGTTAGATACGCAGCTTCCTTAAAGGGCAGAAGCAGCAGTCACCTTGACACGTTTCAGCGTTACTATAACCCACTGTCACAAGGTACAGAGGGAGTACATATGCAGGGCTTGAGAGGGATGGAAGAGATGCTGTGCCCCTACACCCACCAATAGCAGTACCTAAGTAATTCCCAATAGTTCCAGATCTCTTTAGAGATCTCAGTCAACCAAGGCAATTTATTGAAGGTTTTCCTTGGCTTGTTTTCATAACATTTTCCCCAACTCCTTAACAGAGCTGTCTGGGCCTCAACTAAGGACAGAATAATCCACTGACAAGAGACCTCCTTTAATTTCAGAGCTTATCTGAGGAATTTGTGCTAAGAAGTGAAAAGAGGAAAGAAACAGCCTGCCCACCTTTACCAGTGTATCAACCTACAGGTTTTAGCAGAAATGCTCTTGACTATAGCACTGACAGACCAGAGAAAAAATCCAGACCAGAAAATATCCATCTACTTAAAATTACATTCACATACGCTTACATATATATGTATGTTCTCATACATTCACCATCCTATCAGCTTTTTTGTTTAAATTCATGGCTTTGCTGAAAGAGGCAATGTTTCCAACAAAGAATAAAAGAAGCAGAAGGATAGATGTAAAAATTCTTTGCATAAGGCATTTATAGGGCTTATGACAGAAAGAGGCAGGCATCTCACTGCATGCTGTGGCAACACATCATGCCAGGTTATCATGCCAACAGCCATGCACAGGAACAGAATAGGACCTGCTCCGACCTCCTACAACTAAGAACTTCACATTCTGCGTCTCACTGAAGTGAACTGAAAAGCCTGGAGGCCACTACAGGTTTTATTTTTAGTCTCAGGTATCTTCACTTCCATCAGAGCAAGTCCAACAAATGCAAAGAGACTCTATGACATTGCCGATCAGCATACTGTGTCAATCAAGGCTAAGCTTGGCATTTGGCTCTGTATCTGCTCTCAAAGAAGAAGACTCAAAGGTATCAAAGTAACACTGAGATCTGTGACTTACTGTGATTACTTTGTCTTAGTTGCACAGGAATATGAAAAGCTACCACAAGGACCAACTAGATGTTTCTTCCCCCACATATTTTCAAATTGAATATTTTCAAATGTGTTCTTCTAAACAGAAAACTAAAAACTGACACTACTGATGCCCAACATTTATTCCTCACAAATTCAGATGGCAGCTCACATCGCTACTTCTGTGACTACCTATCCTTTTTTTTTTTTCTGTAGGAAAAAAGAACCAAACATCAAACCACCAAAAAGCCTGTAATGACCTCATCTATTTTGCCTTGTAGTATTCGTTTTCCAGCCAGTAGTATATACACTGTGGCCAACAACAAAAGAGATTTTGGAATGAGAGCTTAGCCTGCTATTTTTGTAATATTCCACAAAGAACAGAAAAGGATATTGTGGTTTTTCCTGTAATACTTTAGTTATCTTTGTAGTGAGGATTGGATAAAGACTTCTTATTTGCCAGTTAAAGGAAGGAAATGTACATGTAGAAACAACATTTCCAAAACTCTAGAACCTACACCTTCAAAAATAAAACCAAAACCTTTCAGGTCAGGCTCCCAAAGCTGCATTTGGGCATCTAAAATCACTGAGCTGATTTGAGAGCACTTATGAAGTAACCATAAAGATATTTAAACTTAGGAGCATGCTAAAATATCCCACTAAAATATTTTACTCATTTATCTCAATGTTCAATAATGGGAGAGGGAAAGAAGCATATATAGCTTTAGTTGAGCCTGTGCATATAAATATGTATTTTACATAAATATATCCAAAAGTTTGTTTCTGTCTCTGAACACAGTGATTCTAACAGTGATCCTCAGACCTTCTCCACACTGACAAAAAGGTAATTTATCACAGAACTGCAGAGTGGCTAGAGTTGGAACAGAGCTCTGGAGGTCATCTGGTCCAAACCCCCTGCTCAAGCAGGGCCACATAAAGCCAGTTGCTTAGGACTGTGTAGAGATGGCTTTTGACTTTCTCCAAGGATGCAGACTTCACAGCCTCCCAGGGCAACCTCTTTCATCAGTTTTTCTTGCATTCAGTAGACCTCCCTGATTGGAATGTGCTTCAAATATAAGAGCCTAGATCACCCGTTGGCATTCATTCATGTGGTGAAGACTACTCTATTTAGAATTTCATTATGTCTTCCTCCAAGCAACTTTCTATGCTAAAAGCTATCAAACTTCCCATTGCAGACTAAGGAAACATTACTCGTGAGATGGAGTAACATGCAAGTTTTCCACAGTTCTTGCTCCGGCTATTCTAGTTCTTTCTGCATTCCTAGGCACAAGAAGCTTTGCTTCCTCATAACTTCCCAACAGAAAGTGTTAAGTCCTGATATCAACAGTTGGCATTCAGATGCTTTAACAAACCAGAGTACTACAGAGCTTTTCTTGATGAAAACAGCAGTTGCCTCTCTGCAGAATACATCAAGATTGGGAAAAGAACTAGGGTTAAAGTGGTCATGGAGAACATGGAGTGATTCCACTAGGGACGGACCAAACTGGGAAATTTTTCTGCTCTTTCTTGAACCATATATTATTCAGGGTCATTGCACAACATGCCAGGGGGACTCGGTAGCTATGGCGTCAGGAGAAAGAAAGCAAAGCACAACTGGCTGTGAGGTTTGTCTAAGATAACTGTAAATTTATACCAGACCAGTCAGAGAGATTTAGAGGAAAAACGATAAAGGGGTAGGGTTTGGGAGAGCAAAGATAAAGTCCTAGGATTTTCCTATCACTGCCTTGGACCTTGACATAGGTTAGAAGCAGATGATAGAGAAATTCCAAGCACTTACCTTCTCTGATCTCTCCTCTTGGAGCCCACAACTTCAGAGTAGAAGCTAACATTGTGGGCATGCATTCTCTGTGAGGAGGCATACCCTGCCTGGCTAGCCAAGTCTCTTTTTTTGCTTTAGGCTAGGATAAAGCATCAGTCTAGCCATTAGGATAAGTAGGAAAAGGAACCTAGTGCCAGTGCTGTCTTAGTAATTTACTGCATCCTACTTTCAGAACTAGGTAGATGTGTGATTTAAAGGACATGTGTATTCAAGTTTGTTTCCCTGCCCTCGTAAGTTGGGAAATAGCATGATCTTGTTTCCTGCTTCCTTAAACAGGCCACAACATCTCACTAAGTGAAATCATTGCACAAGCATTCTTATGGGGGGGGGGGGGGGGGGGGGGG
>NW_009626165.1:16445-18637 GCF_000690535.1 Cariama cristata | reverse complement strand
GACAAAAAGCAAAAGAGAAAAAAATTAATTCGTTTGGCATCTCTAATGTCCCAGCTGCTTTACAGCCTTGGCTGAGCAAAACAGAGAACAGCAACAAAAAATTGAAGAAAATACAAGAAGTCTCAGTTGTGGAAATTATTGCTGAAATACTCCTCCATAACTTATAAATGTGCTATGTAAATAAGTATGCCAAGTTTATCCCCATCCTGGGAAGCAACAGCAACTTCACTCCTTGAGACAACAAATACAACCAACATCCAGAGCCAGGCTGCTGAGATGTATAAGGAGATGCTTTCAGCAGAGTCTTAAAACATGAAACTTGTCCTGCAAATGAAGTATGCCAAAGACATATATTTGTCTAAGCAAATTCTAGCACCAAAATACAGTTACTGGTCTCACTGATGAAAGAAGTGAGTCAACAGACCTCTTCACAGAAAGGTGTTTATGAACACGTCCACAGCAATAAGCATTGGCTTGCAAAATGGAGTTTGAACCCTTTCTTCTTTCCCTTTGCAATGAATAGGCTTACAGTAGGCAGCACACAAGCACAAGTATCTACCTGAGCAGAACAGAATCAAGTTTACTTAGCTTTATTCGTTAATTGACTTACTACTAAATAGAAGAACATGAATCGTTGAAGCTCGTGATGTCGTTGCAACCCACCAACAAGGACTATTATTGGGGCCTCATAATGTCAACTAGATTTATTGATGTCAACTAGACAGTCAACCAAATTAATAGCTCTGTGCAGCTGTAGCTATAATTTAGTATTTAAGTGATATGTTGCATAAGCATTTCTCAAGGAAAAGATCAGGTCATGCTCTGAAGGACAGTCTTTGTAACAAGTTACACACGAGAAAGCTGTAACATTTTACACCATGCCAAGGGCCAGATTCTGGTTTCATCTGTTTTAATATCATGTCCCTTAATTTACACTAACATAAATGAGACAGGTACAGGTTATTTTTCAAGTTTATTTTAGGAATGTGGAGTTTGAGATAGTCCTAAACTAAAGGTCCTTATATCTTGCACAAATCATGACAGGTCATCTGTAAGAAAAACATGCTCCTCGCTCTGCAACAGATGGAGGAGACATGGCAACCCAGGCTCAGGAGAAGCTCCAATGTTCATGTTGCCTTTAGTGCTTAATATTACACTTCTGCCATGTGACAGACAACTAGAAACTCAGATGTGAGTAATGAATTGAAATTGCATTGCAATTACATCCAAAGCCTGAACTCCAACTTGAGACTGTGACATTTGCCATAATTGATAGGTAATGCCACAATTTTTAATAAAAACAAATTTTAATCCTCTAAGGAGCTATCATAAGGGGGAAAAAACCACAGGTGGTAATTACACAGTCTCAGGCATGCAAATACTTAATCTTTTATTAATTTTACTACATATTTGACAATTGAGCAAAGGACTCCAGTTTCCATGCCTTCAGTGTGTTCTGTGAAGGTTTTTATCTTTGAAAAAGGAGGATGCTTTAAATCTTACTCTTGGAGCAAAGAAAAACAACAAACAACAGAGCAAGAAACCTAAATATTGAACAATGAACTATTGAACAATTCAGATGCAGTCAGAATGTTGAATGGTTCAGAGAACGCTCTGAAGCATTATTTGCTAACATTGGAGTCAGTGTTTAACTAGTAGAGTGGGAATTGCAAGTTTCTGATAAGGTTGATGATTGTGTGTGGCTGCTTCTGCGATAGTTTATATTATTTTGCTGTGATCTTTATCAGTGTCCTTCCCTCTACTTCAGAACTGTAACATATTTGAAAATTCAAAATGCTACTTCAAAAGATTGCTCATTCTTTACGAAGACACATCTCTTTGAAGTAGGAAGGGAGAGAGAGCAAAATCCATCTCTGAATTTTAGTCTGATCACACACGCATATTCCAGGACAAACTCACACATGAGGTCATTACTGATACTATGTACATAGTGATGTACAGAGTGACGCCATAATGCGTGATACTGCTTATCTGCAATGTAACTGATTCAGTACACCCTGCCTGAATTCCTAGCATGCCTCTGAAGCCTACAGTGAAGGAAGTCCTCCTGAACTGGGGAAGTGGAAGCAAGTGAATCCCATCGCACTCACGTTTTGACATGTGATTGTAAAAACAAGAGCTACTGAATAACAGGAAACAGGCCCAAATAATAAAAGTTAATATAAAATTTG
>NW_009626165.1:5210-16414 GCF_000690535.1 Cariama cristata | reverse complement strand
CCTACACTTTCACGGTATCCATGAAGAGCGTACTCTCAACCCATTAACTTACAATGCAGTATTTAGCTCTTTACTCATAGGTACTTCCAGTCACACCACAGATTCAAAAACAGAGATGCAGAGCGGCCTTCAGAGACAATGCTGCACACATTTGAAATAATCATTTCCATGCAGAATGTTGGATGAAAACAAAATAACAATCAACGTGGAGGCCAGAGTAGCTTGTTCTAATTCCCTTCTCACATCAACATTAATTTTATTAAGTCCTGTCCATTAGTACTGAAGTAATTCATTATTTTAACGTTTAAGTAGAACACCACAGAGGCTTCTTCAGGAATGTCTGAGATGACATGTCACATATTACTTACACTTTTACTATCTGTGAAGTAAAGCTTGAGTCCTTCATTTAACCTTTCCTACAGGCATTTTTCAGATCCAATTAAAAAATTAATCCCATTCAAATCTGTCAGACTAAACTTCCAGAGCCCTTCTGAGTTTCCACAGAGATAGTCTGCAGGATGAAAGGAGACAACATAAAGGAATTCATATAGTCCACATCCATTTGGGAAGCCACAGGGAACCCAACGTGGATTCCACCATATTGTCCCCTCTTTCTGACTGCTGCTGTACATTTAGATTGCACTCTGAGCAGTCTGTGCTGACCAGAAGGATTTTCAACATTAGCACATTACTCATCCCAAGAATTGATACAGTACTTGTCTTTTGTGGTAGCTGACATTCTCACATTTGAGATGTACTGGACACCGCAGGGCAGCTGTTTGCAAGAAAGAGGTGAATTTAGTCATCTGTCACTGAGCTTTACTTTACATATCGGATTTGATTAAGCATGAATACTGAAAAAGCCACTGCTAGATGATATCGACAGGAAGTTAATCAGATCATGCATGGTTGTTACTTTCCAAGTTTCAGAAACAGACAACTGGAAATGAAATGGACTGAGATTCTCTTTGCTCTGAAGCTTTGGTGAGGCCATTTCACAGAAAAATAAAAAAAGAATCTGTATTGCTTTACATCTTACTAGCAGACTGCAATTATAGTGTGCATGTGTCTGCAAACATAATTATTTCATATGCTCCAACAAGACATAACAAAGATCATAATTTCCAGATTCAGAGAAAAGGATAGCATTAGATCAGAGGACTATTAGCAGACATGAAACCATAATGGTATGCATAGCTTTTTCCCTATCATATGAAACACTGTGTAAGTAGAAACCTTTCCAATGCTACTGGGACAGTCATTTTAGCTGCCCTGCTCTGAAAGTCATCCCAGAAGACAGCAGATAAACCTGAGGCCAAAGGAAGGACCAAAATCCATCTCCAGGAGGTCAGTGGCTTTGTGTTTCCACTGACAGTATGAGTAGTCAGAACATACGTTTCTGCTTCAGTGTCCTTTGAAGTTGTCTCTGTATGTCAGCAACAGTGTCTCTTATAAAACCACCTCTTTCCAAAAGCTTGTGTCATCCCAGCGGCACTTATTGCATTGAATATCCTTGCAGCATTAACCAATACTTTTGAATCCTCTTCATGTCTCTGAGATACTCAGCTTCAAAGTTCAAAACCAGTATCTAGTAACTGAAAAAACCTGGAACCACATGGATTTTTATTGTTCTATGTCTGTACACTTCCCAAAGCAACTAAGTAAACAGAAGTTGGATCTATGTTGAATCCTTTGACAGCAGAATAGATCTCCATCATTCTTCTCCCAAGTGCTCAGTCCCCCAAGATCAACATTGTTATTAAAATCCCTCACATTTTAAGCCCAGACATTAATTCTTCCCTGTGCATAGTGGTCATAGTTGCATTACATCATCAGGAAGGCCAGCATGGCCACATCCTTACTCCTCAACCCTGACAGTGTGTTTGTGATTTAGGTCAACATCGTGCTTTGTAGTACAGCTCTATGTCATCCTTCTGGTTAAAATAACTACACCATGGTTTTTTGTTGGATGTGACACCTCTCACCCAGGACAGACCTGTACCTCCCTCTTTAGCATCATAATTGTGCCTATGCCAGTAATGCAACTGTGGGTGGACCATCGTGCCTGATTTTCTGCTAGAGAGGGCCCAAAAGGCTTCAGTTGCTAAAGCTATTGACCTATGTCATTTCTAAGACTGTTATACCCAGGTTTATCAGGACTCTGTCTTTTGAAGGGGCAAAGAAGAAAAAGCATAACAACTACCACCAAAATCCAGGATCTGGTTCTGCTCTGTACAGTACTTAATGTGCTTCTCTCCATGAAATTAAGCCACTTTTCAATGCCTCATAAAGCTCAACTCTCTATCCATCAGAGCGCGTTTGTTTACTATGCATCCTCTCTCCCACATGGTGCAGAATATTGTAATGTTTTTAATAAACAAGTTTAATACCCTGGTTGTCGCTGTTAGTTCTTTAATAAACGTGGTTTAAAAGAAATCCCCTCCCCAAAGCCATCAGTTCACTGGAAGAATAATAGTCAAGGCAGGACAGGACCAAAAGGATCCAAAAGGAGAAAAAGAGGAGCTAAGGTTGCATGAAGTTTCACCTCTCAAAAAAATAAAACAATAAAAAATTGAGAGGACAAAAAGGAAAAACTGGGGTTTGAAAGCTAGCTTCTGCCATCTCTTGTCTTTTTCCACTTGACAAAACTGTCAAAGAGAGTGAGAAATTAGCTTATTTAGTGAAAAAAAATTACTTAATTTTGATAAGCAACTGCAGAAGTAGTATTTAACTGATAAGTTTGATAGCATTTCCTTCAGTGATGCTTCCGTAGATGGGAATCAAGTTTCATTTCTACAGTACAGGAAAACAGGTCTTACACCACCACTGTCTGTAATGAGTTACCTGAATTCAAAGACAACACTGCAGGGTATTTAGAATGATCAGTTACTGCAATTAAAACAAATGCTGTTCAAATGCTTCAAAGGAGTCTGTTTAACATTCCCTGCCACAGGATACCCGACCATTCCCAGAAAAACCATGGAGTACCTTTAAACACATGTAACATTTGCTGACAACCTTGATGAACACCACAGTACCTGTGAGTTAACAAGTCCCTAATCACTTTCAAGTAAAATATATCAGCTGCCTCTGGCTCCAGTCCCACAAGTTTACATCTCACCAGACCATCTATTTTCTTGTTAGCTGGCACCCTAATTTGTTACTATCACAAGGTCTACCCAAAAATATCCCCACCCCTGCAAGGAGGCAACAACTAACACTAGCTCTTTCTTCATTGCTTAAGGATTCAGACTAGCAGTTCATAAATGGTAGTCAGAGACAGTGGTGAATCTTTTCCTTGAAAACTAACCTCAGAATTTGCCTATGGTTTGAAGCACAGTGGTGCTCTGAAGAGGCAAGAAATTTGGAAAGCAAAGCTTATAGGACTTTCATTATGAGCATCCATTTCACATATTGATTGCTTTTACCCTGTACGAGAAGCGTTATGAGCCACCTCCTATGGGAAAGTCTGCCATCAAAGTATCCTGAATTTCTCAGCCTCAATAAAAGCCCAGGAGCACAGAACAACAGTCTCTGACATGGCAGTTTGTTTGTAGGATGTAACACTGTTAAGTTATGTATCAGA
Source organism: Cariama cristata (assembly GCF_000690535.1). Lineage (NCBI taxonomy): Eukaryota > Metazoa > Chordata > Aves > Cariamiformes > Cariamidae > Cariama > Cariama cristata. The sequence goes on along the minus strand of NW_009626165.1, from coordinate 12,828 downwards.
ATGATAATTAACCATTCTTAGAAAAAAAACCCACACTTGTGATATATGTTGTGATCAAGATACCAGAAACTTTGCTTAAATTGCAAGACTTGCTGAAGTTACCTTTGAACAAGGCATTGCCACAGAACACAATTGAACCTCAGAAAAATGCCAGTTTGGTCTTATTTGCTTTACGTCTAGAACTTGCAAGTCACTTCTGGTGCTTCTTGGGGTGTTTTTACTGCTAGCTTCCAATTACAGAGCATCATGTTAACACAGGTTATTAGCATCCTGTGATATTTGCTGTGTCTCTCACTCAGACAAGAACTGCATATAACAGTTCAAATGCCAACTTGTAACTACAACCAAAAGTCTATTCTCCAAAGACAGTGACTAGAACTATGTTATAAACTATATTTTCAGATAGGCTTTAATTAGGTAAGTTTCAGGATATAATTGCCACCAGCCAATAAGACAAATATTTTATCTATTCTAGATTACAGAGACTAATGTTGAACCTGACAAATTATTCAGACACCATCCAAATTGGCAATACTTTATTAGTTTTCTTAAATAAAAGACATCTAGAAACTATTTATTTTTCTGGATTTCATTTATTACAGGGGACCTCCAAGGCTTTGGGCAGCAGAGCAGTGGAAATCTAATCTCTACAATTTCAGCAATTATTTTCTCTTCAATCTCAAGAACAGTCAGTAAGTTACAAATTTTTTCCACTCAACCCAATCAATAAAACAGCAACCTTTCTTATCACTTACACTATTAATGGCTAACAGCATTCAAAGCCTTTGAAATTTTTTACTTCAGCAGAGGATGGATCCACCAATAAGTCCATTTCCCCCAAGCAGTCAGACATTTTGTAATCCTATTTTTCCCAAAAAATGAGCAATTTCCTTGCATGCCCAGTAGCTGCAGGCAGCAACTCTGTTTTCGTAAGACCACTGCATCTGTTTTCACCTCCAGTTGTTGTTTTGTTAAACACAATAAAAGAATGACACTAGCATAGATGGATCCCAAATAACACTGTTAATTAAATACATATGGACTTGCTGTTCCTTTCAATCACTCTCCAAATTTCATAGGACAAAGCAACTAGCATTACCTGTCTTAAACTATTTAAAAGAATACTACCTTATTCCTGCACTTTTCAACCTACATCCTGCACGGTTGGTGTTGTAAGCAGAATGAGCCATATACACTTCTTGAAAACTTTGAAGCTTTCACGTAGGAAAGGAAGACTGGGAGATAAGGTGATACACAAGAACAAAGCTAGTAAATCCAGTACAAGCAACAGGATTTGGCTGAAAGATTAGCACAACTTAAGTCATGGCATACCAAGTACGTGTTTGCCAGATCAGCGGATTGATGTATCAATCATCAAAATATGAGAGTACCATTTATTTGGGAGAATTGCAAAAGTTGTAGATGTTGTACTTATTCTCACAGCCCAGTAGCATGAAATTACATTACAAAGGAAGCATAGGCTACAGTCCTGCAAACTCTTAAGCATATATTTTATTTCATTAAATTCTTGCAGTCCCAATGATATCTGAGGTCAATTGCACTTACAGGTGATCGTCTCTAGGAACAAGGATTTCCTTTATTAACCTTCCACAGATACTGAAAATATAGAGAGAGTTTATCTTATTACTGAATTTGATCTATGTTTTTTTATACAGTAACAAAAATCTTCAACAGAAATCCAAATCAATTACACATAAGCTATGAAAATACTCACATTTTTACTCCAGCACATGCTTAATATTTGATCATCTATGTGCAATAAATGACTTTTATTGCATGTAGTAATTAATTTCAATTCACAGATATTTATGTATGAAATTAAATATTTCATACATTCATTAATTTTATAATTTTAGAAGCTAGCCACTCTGAGGTGCACTAATCAACTTTTCCATTTTGTGTGAAAGGTAATTCTTTAATGGGCAGCAATAATTTTCTCTGCATAATAAGTCACAAAACGTGTTCTGAATCCTGATCTCTTTAAATATAGACCCATCTTTATCAACTTCAACAACACTGTCTTGCATATTCACTGAAGTGGATTAGTCTCCTTCAGCATCCTCCCCTTACTTCATTCTTTACCTAGATTAATCAGACCTTAAAATAGTTTTGTCCTAATGAATTTCTTGTTTTTATTATGTGTTCATCCCAAAGTGCACCTGTTCATTGATATTGCAGAGACATGGTTTTTAGCAGTAGATATCTTTCTGTCAGGACAAGAACAGCATTGTAGCCTGAAGCATGAAACATCCAGTCAGGAGGTCATCAGTGAAAACGTATTTACTCCCTTATTTCTCTGTGACCTTCAGCGAGCAACCTTTGGTGTGACTGAATTCCTCTCAGTTTATCCACCTACAAACTTGTGTAGATAGCACAGATAGTCTGTCTATTTTACTCTCCCAGATGTGAAACACTGAATAGAATAACACTTATTTTTCTTTCAAACTTGATTTTATTGGTCAAGCTTTCTGGGATGGAATGGGTTTAAATTAGGTTTTTTTTCCCTGTCCTCTCACAAAGGAAACCATCATACTACAGAAATACCTAGAAAAAAAAATTTTGCACCAATCCAGTATTTAGCGATCCTGAGCTTTGAGAAAAACAGAGCAAAATGTTAGACACTCACCACTGAAGTGGTTACTGGGACTGTTTTAAAACCCAATGTTGTATAAACAAAAAGACATGTAATTGTTTACATTTGGACACTTTATTGCAATGTGACTGAATAAGTGAGGAAAGATGCATAGGTCAGAAAATGGTAGAGCTGAATTTGTGTAAAGCTAAAAAAAAATCTAGTGATCCTGGCTGTGCCATGGCTAATTACGTTGACTTCTCAATCACACTGCATTGTATTTTTCAAACAGAAAAGTGTCAGAGAGGAGAGATTGCTCACTCAAAGAAATTAAAATGGTTGTCATAGTGGGAACTGTATTCCAGATAACCCACAGGCTGCTTGCCAGAAGAATAAATAAATAAATAATGACACAGCTATGATCAAGACAAGACAACTGAAAGGGCACCTCAAGAAAACCAGAAGATGTTTTTTCATGAAAAGCAAAAGAGGTTTTATAGCTGTTTACCCTCTCACTACAAGAAAGCACCAGCCTTCAAGATGTTCCAGTAGATAAGTCATTGGAAGATCATAGTCATATATATAAGACAGCTGGGGACATCTCTCTGCCAGGAAAGCAGCAGCATGAGAGGAAAAGGGCTTAATCCAGACCCTGAGAGCCAGGCCAGTTTCCAGAAAAACCAGCACACTCAGCTCCTGGCCTTCTGCATGTTAGGTTTTAACTGTAGATGTGGTATGTTTTGAAATCAATCCCCAGTTCCCAGGAATCATACAAAGTATAGTAATACTGCTGTAGTGTCAGAGGTGATGTGTGAAATAGTGCCTTCCCCTTCAATAAGCAGAGGGAAAAGGCTCACTGGACAGGTTGGATTGCCCAGTTTTGTTTGAGTAGCAAATTTGTTTACCTCAAAAAATAATCCCAGAGATTAAAAGAAGAGTATGACTTCCCATGGCCTTAAAGGTTACTGGTCGGGTTATTGTGTCTTTTTCCAAGCCATCCCACCTACAAAGGCTTTGTGAGGATCAATAACTTTACTGGCACTGAACATTCTATGCTGCATAGTTAGCAACTGATGTAAATTCAGATTTAGTTATGTCCACCTCTTTGTAGGCTAAAGTAATTCATATGGGACTCAGAATATCTCAGGACCAGGATGATGTGAAATGTCTATATTTCAGTTCCAGAAGTTTGTGTTGAATTGAGCATCAAAGTCAAGAAACATCATTAATCATGTACCTGTCAGTTTTCCCTTTGTAGTTCTTGCTTTGAGTTTCTTTTGCTGAATCATCAATAAAAAATATGCCAAATCCCACTTTCATAAAATTCCCTCTTCTACAATACATCACTATAAAGCTCCTTAAAATCTCTAATGTTCAACTTGTCTGAGGTTTGCTCCCCAGTTTGAACATGGTTATTTCTCATAATCTGGAAAATATGCAAAAGTCTGATCCAATTTTCAATGTTATACAGTTCTCGAAAACTTAATCTAATCATTGGCTCTTGTGTGACAGGGGGTGAATAAAACATACTCCTCAACTTAAGACAGAAAAGAGTATTTAAAAAACCAGCTGCATCCATATTTTTAGTTTTAAATATTGCTTGCAAGTATTTAAACAAAACAACTGTCACATCATCTGGTGGCCTAGATAGCAAGAACGTTTTCTTCTGGGAGAAAGAGGTAGTATTACCTGCAAGATATTAAGTTCAAAGATGGCTGTTGCTATTCTGCGCTCTGTCTTTCATCTCATTATCAACCCAGGAAATAACCTAAATGACAAGTGCCAAATATAATACGTCATTGTTCAGTTTCTTTAAAAGCCCTGTTCAGTTCTGTTCTAAGGCCTACTTTTCTGTCCACATCTCTGCACTATATATCAAATAGCCCAGTAGTGTGCATTTAGCTCATGCGCTGCATTGACAACCATGTAAAATGCAGTGATCTCACAGAAATTGTACAGCTCTGGGAACATAATGGTGAAGTGAAGAACTTGTTGCGCTTCATGGGTTGTTCTCACTACATGACATTTAAGACCAGTACCCACAGCATGAGCAGGTTGTTCCACTGGGAACCAGTTGTTATACGAGTTTCCATTTCAGCAAGCCTCCCTAATAGCGAGTTCACTCAGTGTAGGTTACTAGATATGTAAGAAACAAAGAAAAAAAATGCATGGGACAGACCACAGAGCTAGGTCTGGGCTTTTAAAAACTGCACACCTTGAAGTATCATGGTGTAGACTCATTTTATGTTAGCAATGAGCTGGAGGGTATTTTGAGAATGTGATAAGATGTGGGAAAGTGCAGAGAGTTATGCAGGGAGGTAAGCTTGTGGGGCAGGAGATAGATAAGCTTGAGAAACAAGGCCATGGGAGCAGGATGAGACAGGGAGCTTGTATGTTAGACAAAGAACTTGTGTTTAATTTACATGGAAGCTATGCATGGCATAAACACCTATCAGAATCGTTGCTAAGGAGTGTGATAGTCGCGTGGACAGTACATGTAACAAATTAGAGCTTGAGCAAGCGCATGTACAGAAGTAGAAAGTAGTATATAAGATGTAGCCTTCTGATTAATAAACGACTTCTCTGATCATCATATTCGTGTGCTGAGTTGTCCGTGCCTTGCATGGACAAAGAACCCCACACATGGTTAGACCAAGATTTTAAAGATGAAGAGTCTGACTGATTATACATGCTTAGCCAAGATTCCTTAGCAGGTGGCAATTCCCATGGAAAACAGAGGGCACCACAAATATGATTTGCTTTTGAAATCTGAACAACCTTACATGGGCATTACATAGGAAGACACAAACAACTATAAAAAATGTATACTCTCACTTCACCCAGGGAAGAAGTCCAGGCTGAAGGAGGATCTGTCATCTTACACCACCTATGCACCTGTAAGGGACAAATGAACCATTTCTGACTAAATAAACAAAGAAACAAATCTGACCATAAATATGCTCCTCAAATTGGGCTTTTGTCCCTACAAGAATTTGGTCTGCAGAGACTTTTATCTCATGAGAAAAAGCCTGCTTTCATTATCTATGCCCAAAGACGTTTTATTAGCTTGTATTCGCCATATAAATTGCTCGGGTAGTTTGCAATTTGATTGCAATCACACTGTACTACCTACTTAAATGGTTGAAGTTTCTCCTGTAAATGTAGGTAACCAACAGGAGACTTCAACAGGGATAATATTCCAATTGTAAAGTTTGACTTGTTTTCTTTCCAGTTGAGCTGAATTATTATTTCATATCATTTAATAAGGAAAATATGGACCAGATCTTCTAGTCTAAAAGTGAAAAATACATCACAATGAGCAAAAATACAGAAGGAAGGAAAACTCTTCCTTTATCACTCTGGCATGCACTTCCTACATCCATTGAGTTTCCTTCATCATCCTTTGCTTTCTTTTTCTTTTTCTGGCTTTCCTATCCTTCAGGTTTTTATCCTTTGGCATTCAAACTCAAAGGCAATGAGAGACTTTACTTTTTTTTTTTTTTTTTTTCAAATAGAAATTTAGTCAAAATAGCTGTCTTATCAACAAGAAACTGCTTTTCATAAAGCATCTCAAATTTCTATGCAAAGCTCTAATTTTCATAGAGAAGAATTCATAAGCTTTTTGGTTGAGAATGAAAACTTGTTTATCCAGTAAAAGTGAATGTTTCTAATGGAAACTTAAATGGCATCATACTTCTTTCTTAAAAGAAACATGTTGTTATGAGAACTGAATCATGTCAGTCTGGTTCTTTTGGCCTTGCATCTCTCAGCTGAATTCTCTGGTAAGTAATACAGACATTGAGGCTTTTTCTATATTTAAAATGTTCATAATATCTCTGCCCTACTTAAATCTGTTGGTACCTATAAAAATTGAGCTCATTCTGTAATCTCTTCCTCATAGCGTTAATAGGGTATCCCTCTCCTACCTGACCACTCATCCTCATAAAAATAGATATAATCTCAACATAGGGATTTTTCACCTCATAATGAAATTTAACCAACAGGTTCGAAAATTATACCAACTGATAGGGGCAGAGGAGACCAGAAGAGAAAAAAAATTGTAATTCCAGGCTCCTAATGGAGCCAGAGCTCATCACTGGAGATGATGGCCATCTTCCTGCCTGAAATGCAATTCTGTGTGAAGCCACAAGGCTTAGAAAGCTCAGGCAACACACAAGAAACATACCTTTTCAGAGTGAATGTTAGAACTCATGCTAGTCCAGAAAGCACTAATCCAGAGTCAGCTAAAGAGTGCCACTTGATTGCCCAATGGACAGCTATAAACGGAAAAATAGAGGAAAGGAAACCTTACGTTAAGGCATATGACTCTAGACAATGCATTTCCTCCATGTTCCATTTCTTTTCCTTATGCAAAGATTGGCTAATATCCAATCACAATTTCAAGAACAGTACATGTAATAATACATCATATTCTTGTTATAAGCAATATAAGGTATCCTCCTCATTGACTTCAACCTTGTATTGGATCTGACTGATATGGTTAATTTTCTTCATAGCAGCCCATATGATGCTGTGTTTTGGATTTGTGACCAAACCTGTGGTGATAACACACCGATGTTTTGGCTACTGCTGAACAGTTCTTGCACAGTATCAAGGTGCTCTGTTTCTCAGTGTGCCCCCTACAGTGAGAAGACTGGGCATGGGGAACAGGGTGGATGGAGATACAGCCAGGATGGCTGACCTGAACTGGCCAAAGGAATATTCCATATCCTATAACGTCACGTTCAGCAATAAAATTGAGGGAAGGATTTATTTTTTTTTAAGGTAGCAGTTACTCATAGACTGACTTGGCATCAATCTGCTGGTGGGAGGTGGTCAGTGATTGCCTTTGCATCACTTGGATTTTTTTCCTTTTTTTCCCTTCACTTATTAAACTGTCTTTATATAGACCCATGAGTTTTTCTTGCCTTTGCTCTTCTGATTCTCTCCCAATCCTGCTGCGGGGGAATGAGTGAGCAAGTAGGTGCGGGCTTTCCTGCTGACCACGGTCAAGCCACTGCAAGC
>NW_009626165.1:0-5166 GCF_000690535.1 Cariama cristata | reverse complement strand
GGAAAAATACTACTTCAAAGACTCATGATAACAGTTGGGAATAGATGAAAGTGAAGGGGGGATAAAACCAAGCCAAACTAAAAGGTTAACTGTAGTGTCAGCCAAGAAACGTTGATTGTTACTCTATGGAGTGAAAGGGAGAAAAGTTAACATGTGCAGAGACTTTCTCTTCATCTTCTGAAACATAGATGTGTGCGCACATGGAAACCCAACTGCCTGGTGGCTGAGCTTCAGGAGGAGGTGGGCAGACTGAGGAGCATCTGAGAGTCTGACAAAGAGATAGACCAATGGAGCTATACCTTGCCATCTCTGGTACACACATGCCAACTCATCATGGCCTCTCCTGAAGTAGGTCCAGCATCTGTTTTGTGCCAGGATGAAGGCAGCAATATGAGAGAGAGGGAGGAGTGGAAGTAAGTTACTGCACAGAGCTGTGGAAAGAGCCCCTCCTTGCCCTCTGAGTTACCTTTATAGAACAGGTATGAGGTTCTGAATATGGTGAACAAAGGACATGATGAGATGGAGAAAGAGGAATCTGTGCAAGTTCTCTCACCAAGCTCAGATCAACCAATCCCTTACATCAAGAGCTGCATTATGACCAGCACTGAGAAGAAACAACAGTGAGTTATGGCCATAGGTGACTCCCTCTTGAGTGTAAGGGAAGCACACATCTGCAGACTGGACTCTCTTTTCCGGTAAGTTTGCTGTCTCCCCGGGGTCCACATCAGGGAAGTCATCGGAAAACTGACAAGCTTAGGACAGACTTTGGATTATCACTCACTCCTGTTCTTTCATGTGGGTGCTGATAATGTTGCAACAAGAAGTCCAAGGTCAGTCAAAAGAGATTTCAGGGCTTTGGTAAGAATGCTAAAGGATTCAGGAGCATAGGTAGTGTTTTGCTCAATCCTCCTGGTAATGGGGAGAGACACTGGAAGAAAGAGGTTTGCCCAAGACATCAATACCTGGCTCCAGGACTGGTGCCTCTGCCAGAACTCCGAGTTTTATAACCATGGAAGAGTCTTCAAGACACAAGGTATGCTGGGGTCTGATGTGATCCACCTGTCCCAGTGGAGGAAATGCTTCTTTGCTCATAAACTGGCAGAACTGTTTGAGCGGGTTTTAAACTAGAAATATTGAGGGAGGAGATACCATCATGAGAGCTGAAGGTAAGCCTAGGGTTGGCATGATACCACCTGAGGTTGACAATGTTACTGTGAGCATTTGCACTACTCCAGGTAGTATTGATGGTTTACGAGCATATCTGAAATGCTTGTACATCAAGATATGCAGTATGAGAAACAAACAGAATGAACTGGAAATGTTGGTCAATTTGAGAACTATGACTTTGTTGGTATTAGTGAGACTTGGGGGAGTATTAGTGAAACATGGGAACTCATGGCTGAGTTTAAAATTTTTGGTGTAATGAGAAAAAAGGTCAGCAGAGTTGCTACCCTGGATTTCAAGAGAGCAAACTTTAAGCTACTCGGGGAGCTACTTAGCAGCGTCCCCTGAGAATATGCTTTTGAGGGCTTAGGACTCCACGAGTGCTGGTCAGTTTTCAAGAACCACCTTTTAGAAGAACAGGAGCAGGCTATTCCACTGCATGGTAACTTAAGCAAGCGGGGTAGAAGACCAGCTTGGCTGAACAGGGAACTCCTCTTGGAACTCAGGAGGAAAAAAAATTATACGACATCTGGAAGTGAGACCATGCTTCATAAGAAGATTACAGAGCTGTGGTTTGCACATGCAAGGAGAAGACACAAAAGGCCAAAGCTCAACTAGAGCTGAAACTGGCCAGTGTTGTGTCAGAAAACAAGGAGGGTTTTTTTAAGTATGTTACTAGCAAGAACAGGTCCAAGGAAAATATTGGACCAATACTTGTTGAAGATGGTCACCTGACAAATAAGGATGAAGAAAAAACAGAAGCATTCAATGCTTTTTTTGCCTAAGTCTTTAATAATAATGGTAGACCTTGGGCTGCCCAGTTCCCTGAGTCAGAGGACCATGAGTGTGGGAGCAGTGACTTTCCTTTTGTGGACACTGAAATCGTAAGGGATCAGCTGTAACAGCTGAATGTTCACAAGTCCATGGGGCCCCATGGGATTCATCTCAGAGTACTGAAGGAGTTAGCAGGTGTTATGACAGGACCCCTCTCAATCACCTGCCAAAGGTCTTGGGAGTCTGGGGAGGTCCCTGTTGACTAGAAGCTAGCCAACATTATTCCAATTTACAAAAAGAGTGTGAGAGAAGCCTCAGGAAATGACAGACCTATTAGTCTAACCTCAGTTCGTGGAAAAAGGACAATGCAATCATCAGGCACATTCAACATGGGTTCGTAAATGGAAAGTCATGTTTAACTAATTTGATGTCCTTCTACGATAAAGTCACATGCCTAGTGGATGAAGAGAAGGCGGTGGATGTAGGTTTTTTCTGGATTGTAAAATGCAGAAAAACTAGGATTTTAGTAGGGCTTTTGATACTGTCCTTCACAGCATCCTTCCAGACAAGTTGTCCGATTATGACATCAGCAGGTACGTGGTGAGCTGAGTGAGGAACTGACTGAATGGCAAGGCTCAAAAGATTCTAGGGAATGCAGCTACATCTGGTTGGTGACCAGTCACCAGCAGTGTTCCTCAGGGCTCAATTCTAGGGTCGTTTCTGTTCAATATTTTTATCAATGATCTAGATGCAGGAATTGAATGCGCCATTAGCAAATTTATTGATAATACTAAACTGGGAAGTGGTATTGACTCTCTCAAGGGACAAGATGCCTTGCAGAGGCACTTGGATAGATAGAAGCATCAGGAAATCATTAATAGCATGAAATTTAACAAGTCTGAAAGCCAGATTCTGCATCTGGGGCTGAGTAATGCTGGGTAGAAGTATAGGCTGGGAGACGAGTGGCTGAAGAGCATCCCTGCAGACTGGGATCTGGGGGTGCTGGTCAGCAGTAGGCTGAATAGGAGTCAGCAGTGAGCCGTGGCAGCCAAGAGGGCAAACCGCATCCTGGGGTGCATCAAACGCAGTATAACCGGCCCATCAAAGAAGATGGTTATCCCACTGTATTTAGTGTTGGTGTGGCCTCATCTTGAGTATTGTGCACAGTTCTGAGCCCTACAATTTAAGAAGGATGTTAAGGTACTTGAATGCATCAAGCACCTTGGAGAAAAGGAGACTGAGACCTCATGGATCTCTGCTTCTTCCTGAGGAGTGGAAGTGGAGAGGGAGGTCCTGAGCTCTTCTACCTGGGATCCAGTGATAGGATGCATGGGAATGGTTCAAAGCTGTGCCAGGGGAGGTTCAGACTTGACATTAGGAAACATTTCTTTACTGAGAGGATGGTCAAACACCTGAACAAGCTTCCTACAGACGTGATCAATGCCCCAAGCCTGTCAATGTTTAAGAGGCATTTGCACAATGCCCTTAATAATATGCTTTAACATTTGTTGAGCCCTGAATTTGTTGGGCAGTTGAAATAGATGGTCATTGTAGGTCCCTTTCAACTTAAATTATTCTATTCTATTCTATTCTATTGTTTAGTCATACATTTGTGGGCAGAAGGATAATATCTCAAGCAGTGTGGTGCCAGCACTCCTGTTCATCTTGATTTTCCAAAGCATGTTTAGGTACTTCATTTATTTGAGAATGAAGGAGAGATGAAGATTATCTGCTTTAGATGTGCCTGTTGTGAGCCAATATTCTCACCATGACACCTCATTAGGTATTTGCTTAGATTTCTGTTAAAGTAAAAACATCACACTTCTACACAGACCCTTGAAGAATTCACTTTTCAAGCCATTGTCAACACAGCTGGTCATCTCAAGTAGAGGTTAACAGGAAGACTAGCACTGACTGTTGCACCACAGACCTTTCCAGAAATCCCACACCCAACATAGATAGCCTGGCAAGTTGTATATACTTACTTAGCCAGAGATGTTCACAGCTGCCCAAAGATAGGGTGCTTCTGAAAGATATTTGTGGTTTCTCAATTTATCTTCAGGGAAAAACAGGAAGTTTCCTACTGTATCATGAAATATCATGTTTCACTGTTGAAAGAAAGATGAAAGTAGTGAAAGTAGTCCTAGAAAGAAAAAAAGTTTGAAAGACTCATATCTTAAGCATTTCTGAAGCTATTCCACAAAGCCTTTACTTTTAAAAGTACAGGCTCAACCTTCTCTTTTTTAAAAACAGAAGACCAGAGATGTAAAACTTCTTTCTAGTGTTGTACCCAAATGCCTGAACTCCTGGAAGAATAAAAGGCATCTCTCTTCCTATTCTCTTGGTGTTTATGAGGTCCAATTCTAATATTCTTCTTCAGACAAGAGTCTCCTTTTTTCTTTGATGCACAACCTTTTTTTTTTTTTTTTTTTTTAATCTCTCTATATCATTTTGCTACAACAGGTTCCAGGGAGTTCTTTGCAGGACTTCAGAGGCTCACATCTGCGTTTTTGCTTATGTAGCTCTTATACTGAAAAACATTTCAGTCCAGTCAGACAAGCCTAGACATTTCTACAGACATTTTAAAGGAAAATATGTTATTCCTTTCTTTCATTTTCAGATGCAAGCACAGACCATATCTGTTGTTTTGATTTCATTCTAGGCTTCACAATATCTGTTTCACTGAAAGTCTCAGTGATGGGAATGGTATGATTACATGAAATAGCCACCATAAATAAAAGGCACATCTCATGAATCTACAATACAAGTGTTCTTTTAACTCCTTAAATATGGAGCCATAATGCTCAAACATCTTACTGGGTTATCAAACTGCATAGTACTACAAAAGAATCATAGATGCATAGAATCATTTAGGTTGGAAAAGATAATAAAGATTGAGTGTAACTGTAAACCTAACATTTTCAAGTCCACCATTAAACCATGTCCCTAAGTGCCATGTCTACACATCTCTTAAATATTCCCGGGGATGGTGACTCAATCACTTCCCTGGGCAGTCTCTTCCAGTGCCTGACAACCCTTTCAGTGAAGAAATTCTTCCTAATATCCAATCTAAAGCTCCTCTGGTGCAACTTTAAGCCATTTCCTCTTCTCCTGTCACCTGTTACTTGGGAGAAGAGACCAACCCCCACCTGGCTACAACCTGCTTTCAGGTCGTTGTAGAGGCTGATAAGGTCTCCCGTCAGCCTCCTTTCCTCCAGACTAAACATC
>NW_009626164.1:39671-45440 GCF_000690535.1 Cariama cristata | reverse complement strand
GGTCCCCTGGCATCCAGCCCCCTCACCCACCCCAAGCCCTCCCCGAGGGGACCATGAGCAGCCCATGGCAGCCCCATGCCCACAGCTCCCGGACACCAGATGGGCTGAAAACCAGCACTGTGGGTGTCAATACCGTGCAAAATGCTATACTTAGGGGAACAACAAAAAAAATTAAAAAAAAATCAGCTAAACAAAACAAAATGGGGAGTATTTGGCTACACATCACTGCTGTGCAAAACAGGGGCAGCGTGGCCTGACAGCAGCACGGTCCTGTAAGAGACAAATGTCAGTTCAGGACCCACGCCATGGAGGCAAGTCTTATAGCCCTAGTGCTAGCCAGGTCTGAACCTGTTCCTATGTCCCATTTTTAGATGTGATGATTTATTTTTTTTTTTTTTGGAACACACAACTGCGAGAAACCAGACAATATGCAGAAGAATGCTAAAATAGCAAAAAGCTACGCCTGCCAGGGAATTTTTCTTTTATTCATCTATTTAAAAAAACCCCCCACAGAAGTCTTTGCAGGGATACCAGGGATTTACCAAGCACTAGCAGGTCCCCGTAGGCTGCAATCACTCATTCCTGTCCAAGGGCAGGACAAACACTAAAACAAGCTCAGGTGGCAGAGACAAAGTCCAAGCTGCAAGTGCTGTGAGTACCGAGAGAGGCTGTGGAGTCAGTGCACAAAACCACCCATGGTGGAGGTTTTTAACACCAGGTTGGGCAAATGGATAATCTGAATAATTTGGTCCGAGCTCTCAGCAGAGACAGGCAGAAACGTAGGACTGAAAAAGCACCTGAAGAGGACACCTCGTCTATGAGGGGACGGAGGCCAGTGGAGGAGACAATGACAATTAAATCTTGTTCCAACCTGGCTCCTGGCAAGCAGAAACTACTCTTTGCCCAGCAAACAGCACTAAGGGTCTTGATTCACTTGAAGGTGAGGATATGAGCTGTGGTATCAAACCCGGCAGGCAGTTTACCACTCCACACCATGCTGTACCTATCTGGATGTAGCCATCTGGTGTCCTGTGGTATTTGACGACTGTGCCTCTTCCCTCCTGCAAGGCTTCCTTATCCAACTGCAGGCTCTGCAGGAAGAAGAGGAGCTTTGTGCAAGGCTGGTGGCAAGAGCCACTCAAAAGCCCCAAGCAACAGCAGCAATCCTGGAGCTGCCCTTGCCAGCAGTCCTTGGCACCTCGTCCCCCTGCCTGGCACCCTGAGCCTCATGTCCCAAAACAAGAGGACATTTGCTGCCCTCGCGCTGTTGCTTCCACTGCACCATTCTGGGTCCATCCCCTCCTTTGCAGCCATCCCACCCACCCGAGCATCCCCTCTGCAGGCAGGGATGGCTCCCATAGCGACTGCTCAGCGCAGCATCCCCGCTCCTGAGGTGGTACCACACCAGGCCTGACCCCCTGGCTCCCAGCCAACACTTCTCAAAGGCACTCGAGTCTTGTAAAGATTTTCCTGACGGCTTTAAGCAGTTCCCTTCTCTCAAACCTCTTTTGCTTCCCACTCCACCCCCGTCTCAAGTCTCAATAAAACACTTACGTCGAATGGCAAAACCTCCACAGTCGTATTGAAGAGTTTGTCTTCTGGGTGCTCAATGTTCCCACTGCGGAAGAAGAACCTGTAACAGAGACCAAAGCCATGGAAACCCACAGTAAGCGAAAGGGGACGTGATGGCTGAACCATCAAACAGTTCAACATAACAGCCACCTTCACAAAAAGCCCATGGGCACATGGCTTGGAAGGAGACCTTCTGCACCAGATTTGCTAAATCATGGATTGCTCACAAGTGCAGGAAAGCAAAGGGCTCCGGCAAATATGGCCCCACCAAAAAACGGTCAAGTTATTCTCCCCCTGGAAGAGCACCGCTCCCTCCTCCTGGGCAGCCAAGCAGGAGATGGGCAAGAAATTCAACATGAATGAGAAGAGCACAAGGAAGGTATCTCCGCATGCTCCAGGCTGTCCCCACGCCTCCCCTCACTGATCCCCCCCCCACAAGCACTGGCCTTTCGATGCGGAGCGGTTTGAAGAATCTGAATCTGATGAAGTCTCCGGCAGTGGGAGTGAAGGCCCAGAAGAAGTCCTCCCGCAGGTAAGCCTTCTCCAAGGTGAAGTGCTGGTAGGTTTTCAGGCTGGTGCTCACCTCCGCAGGAGGGTTGACGTGCTCTTTCCGCAGGGCCTGCTTGCCAAAGTCCTTGTCCTTGGTGGGCACAAAGAAAAGGGCAGAAAAGGGTCAGGAGCTGCTCTCGCCTGTGAGGAACAGGGGTCCCAGCAACAAGGCACTGCAAATTAAAAGCTCTCGATTTGCAGAGCACAGAAAGATGAGGGATGGAAGTGATCTAGGGAAGGCACCAGACAGGGCAATGCATGGCTGGATCCCAGGAGGACACAACTTCAGGAGAGGTAGCACAGAGCAGCACCACTGCTCTGCGCTCTGATCCAGCACCAAAGAGCCTTTCATTGTCCAAGCATCCCCGAACACGTGTCCCTGCCCCAGGAGCTCTGCAACAGTCCTTACACCCGAGGAAAAGGTGGCTGGGAGACTCACAATAGCATAAAATGACTGGATGACATGGCCTGACAGGCACTGCACTGTGATACAAACTGGATTAAACCATCCATTTACCTGGGGATCAGACAGACACGGGCCTGATGCGTGTCTATGGGTCCTGCACATATAGCTGGGGGCAGCTTGATTTTGTTGAGGTTTAAACACACACAAACAATTTAAGGTCTTACACAGCAAGCTCTAGTTTGCCTATCAGCAAATTCCAGGAACACGGAGGGGGGTGGAAAGGAAGTCAGACCAACCCAGGAGTCACCTCTCCAGGGTTTTTCAGTAGATGCTTCAAAATCACTTGCCCGGACCATGGTTCAGCACTCAGGATGGGCAGCCAGGACCAGTACCAAGGCTTAAAAGCTTGCAGCAACTCTCGGTACATGTCACTGCCATTCTGAGAGGTAGGAGCTGCATGAGCTCACCGTAATACAGAATAAAACACAACCACTGCACAGAAATCCAGCTGCCACTGTCCCACCAGTTGCTGTCACTGATGTCCCCACCCCAAAAGCAGCCAGTTCCCGGGTGCCTGCAGGCCAGCTCTGGCAGAAAGGCCATCTGCGGCTTGGACAGGCAGCTGGTACCCACCTTCAGCTTCTGTATCTTCCCAGCCAAGGAGGAGTGAGTTCCCACGTGCTGGAAGAGTGAGGGCTTGAAGCGGATCCTCAGGTTTGCCTTCTGCCTGTCGCAGTGTTTCTGAAACAAGACAATCCCACAGTGCCCCATGCTTAAACCTCTGCGAAAGGAACAGACGAGGGCACGAGGAGTGATAAATATCCCTGCCTCTGCATCTCTATGTCTTTCTGTGTTATTTTGGCTTTAATTTGGCAAGAGGGTTTTTAACCACAGTCTGGAGGAACCCGACTGTGACTCTTGGTCACTCACCCACCAGGCTCTGCCGCGTAGCCGGAGTGCCCAGGTGTAAGTGCCAAATTTCTCCTTGCCAAGCATAGCTTACCAAACGCTGAGCAAATCTCTGTGCCGTCAGGTAGGGACAGCCAGAGAATTTAGTTTCTTTTGACCTTGGCTTATTGGGAAAGCCTTTTTCCTACAACTCACAGCTTGGGATCACCGATGTCTGAAGGGACAGTAAGTCCTGGGATGATTCGGAGCCTAAGTGAACAGGTAGCAAGTGCGGTCTCTTTTCGGACAGCTAGAGTTTTCAGTTTGTTGGCAGGTGTTGTTAAGCAGATGTATGGCACGTGCCATTGTCAAAGCTGTTTGGCTGTTTCACGCCCATCCCACCACGTAAATAAACTTGGAGATGCAATTCCGATCCAGCCAGTGATTTTCCATGGAGTGGAGGGAGAGAGATGATGGAGAGGGAATAAAGGATGAAAGGGAAAAACACTAAGAGCGTGGAGATGAGAACTCGTATTTTAAAAATAGTTCATTGCTCTCAGTTTGGGGGAGCAGGACAAAAATACAGGGTTAAAAACAGTAGGGAGAGGGTATTTGTCTTCTGACTTTTCCTTTTTCCAAGAACAGACACGTATGCACACTCCTACCACGACTGGCTCTCGCAGCTTCCCACCGAAGAGAAACCCTGGCAGAAATCCCGCTGCCGGGCACTGCGTCACCGGCTGCCTGGCACCCGGCAGGGCGCAGCGGGGAAAGGCAGCCACACCGAGCCCCTGCGATGGGATGCTCGCACGGGCCACTGCCACCGTGCCGGGAGCTGGGGAATTCCAGGCATGACCCCTGCGAGCTGCCGAGGAGATAATCCCCTAATCCAGCTCACGTTACATTAGAAAATTAAAACTAGCCATGCTAATGGGAGAGACCCTACCCATTGCCAGCAACCTGAGACGCAACCCCATCAGGTCTGATCTCACTCTGGTTGGGGAGAGGAGGAGGACAGGGAAGGGAGGGAGCTGCGGCATCTCCTGATTTGTCTTTCTCCCCTTTTCCCCTTCTGCTAAAGAAGCATTTGCTGAAAGCAGCGTTGTCTCAGTCGAGCCAGGAGAGGGAATGGCTCAGTTGGCGGTAAGAAGGTCATCCTTTCACACAGCTCTATCCCAGGTAAATCTAAAATTAGTTAAAAAAAAGGAAAGAGCAGAATATATCCAGAGCAGGCAAAGCACTTACCAAAAGCTCAGGTCAAACAAACTTTCAATCAAAAAGACAAATCCTCCCCGCTACCAATTTGATTCTGCACAGTGGGATTTACAAGCGAAAGTCATGTTTAAAAGGGCGCTGTGCAGAGTTAATCATGCAAACAGTGGGGGAAAGGAGCCAGAAATCCACATGGAAAGTAGGTTAATTTTTAAAAAGGCAACGCATTTAAGAAGTTTGCAGTTTCCGCTGGGAAAACCTTTGCTCTGCCAGGTGGGAGAAGATGAGTGAAGATAAGCTAAAGAGAAGGTGATCCTGTGCAGCAGTATCTGCATTTGATCGATGCTCACGCTGAAGATTTTGAAAGTGGGGGGCACAGACAGCAGCATCATTCCCAGCTCTATCCCAGCATCCCGCCACCCCGGCTTCGTCCATGGCTGTGAGGACCCTGGGCATTGCTGAACAGGCCTCGGGACCGCTCTGTTACAGCTCAGCACATGGTTTGAACTGCCAGGAGGACACGATGGACATCATCTGAGACGAGTCCTGCTTGCACACAGGGGACTGGAGCAGACGTCACAGCCTCTGCCAGCCATCAGGCCAAATTAAACCATATCCTTGCCCCAATTCTGCAGAGCCCTAAGGATGCCCTGTCCCCCCCGCCCCCCCCATAAATACAGTATTTATCCCCAGAGTGACCACTTGCTCTGGCATTTGCCACCACAAAGTAGTTGTGACCATGAGGTCTGTCCTAAGTGACTGGCTTCAAGCTCTGCACAGGGACTCCGCTGCTCATTCTCCGCCAGGAGAGGAGGACGAACGAGCGTATGAGTAAATACAATATGTTCAGCGAGGAGACAGGGCAGTATCTGGTGGTGAGCTCATCTTACATTTGCTGTCACACACACTCCTCCTCTGCCCTTCCCACTCGCTTTAGCCCCTCGCTGCTGCCGCCGATGGGAGTTCAAACACAACCTCCGCAGGGCACGGGGGCTTCGGTGCTGCTGTCTGCAAGGCTTTGTGCAGAGATGGCTCTGCAAACGAGATGGCAGCATGAAAACGGAGCCCATTTCACCTCTTTGTACCCTCCTAGAAACACCTGACAAGAGCTTTGCGTGCTCTGGCTTCATTTTGGCACACTA
>NW_009626164.1:36725-39652 GCF_000690535.1 Cariama cristata | reverse complement strand
TCATCTGGGGTGAGCTCTCTGGGTAGCCCGCATGTGTGCTCCAGGCGGGTACGGCACACGACCCAGAGCCAAAGGGTTATTCTGGGGTTATAGTCAGCAAGTGGAGAATGGCTTCAGGGAGAGAGGCACACCGGAATGAAAAACACCACAGAAGAATGGGGAACGGCTACTCTCCTCAAGGACTGGAGGAGGAATACCCTGTTAGTGCTTAGATGCAGAAATAATGCCTTTTCTGGCAGCTGCAGACTACAAAAGCCTGAACTCCCAGGTCTTTGCTTACACAATCTGCAAGGATGCCCCACGGCACACTCCACAGGGATGGCACGGTTCGGTGCAAAGTCAGTTAGCACCAGAGCTCACAGAAAAGATCCTCTGGAGATACAGACCAAGCGTATATTTGCCCATACAGAACAGAAGGTTTCCCTTCAACAGAGGTTGTTTACGTACCGCATCTTTCTCAGGGTTGCAGACTTTCACCCAAAGGATGTGATCCAGCAGCCAGTCAATGGGTTTGTCCTTATAGAACATCAGGATGAACTCCACGATCAAGCTCAGATCCAGAGACTTGAACATTTTTCCTACGGCAAAAAAAAAGAGATGAGAGAGCAGCTATGGTATGAAGCAGTCAAGAATCACAGCTGGGAAGAAAAAACTTGGGTGACTGGGCTGTGGAGGTTGGAGGTGTCCATGCCTCCACACAAAGCAAATAGCATGCAGCTCTGTTTTATGTACCAGTACTGCTGGCATTGCTAATACAGTTCCGGATTTAATATTCATCGCAGAATTAGAAAGCATTAGAGTCTCACAGGTCACAACAGTATCAAAAGGTCTAAAACTCTTCCATTCAGTAGGAAGAAATAAGGATGAAAAACATTCAGCCAGCTGCAGGACAGACCGTTTCCTGCCCTGAGAACTACACGTTTTAAGCCAGTCAAACCAGTATCCAAAATAACAGATCAAGCTGCTACTGCAACCATGTACTGCCGTTCCCAAAATAGTTCTGTGCTGATGTAAACTTCCTTTTGCACACTCTTAGGCAGCTCCAGATCCCATCCAGCCTAAAAGCTACTGGTCACATCTAAGCTGTTCGGCTGTCGGCTGGGCCATCAACCAGGTTTATTTTTATTAAAAGTGACTATCAGCAGTACCAGCTGTGAGGATCTTTCTCCCCTGTGCAAACACAAAGGTCATTGTAAAAACAGGGAGGGATCAAGTCCAAGTATTTTACCATCTCATGGGAACAACTGGTTGGACCAAGAACATAAGTGCTTGCAAGAACCAGCAGGCACTTGTGCCCAAGTCTGATGGGACTGGGGAGAGCAGGGGAGAACATTACCAATAAATCCCAGCTGAGAAAACTCCAGGATCATCCACTCCTCAGAGGGCTGCTGCAGGGCAAAGTTCTTCATCGTGCTGAGATAGTTTGGTTTGGCCACGATATCATCCTCCAGCTGCAAGAGGAAAGGACACTCAGTGCCAATCACCCATCCAGGTTCCAGTAAGAGCCTCTCCGTGCAGAGCAATCACGCCGTAGACCTGAGGAAAGCTTTGGCACAGACCTAGTTTATTTTGGAAGATGCTCCAAGCAGATTTTTCTCACCCAATCTAACAGGTAAATGAAACAAGGATTCCTGCCCTCCCTAGGCAAGAGCTCTCCAAGTCTAAAGCATCTTAGAAATCTAGCTTTTGAACCTATCTGGTTAAAACCCGCTCCCACTCTGCTGCGTCACACAACGGGACACGCTCTTTGTCCTCTCTCAGTGGGGTACGAGCCACAGTGAGCTCACAGGTTCACCCATCTCCCCTCTGCCCCCAGCACCAAACCCACCTGCACGTAATATATGCCTTTGGACTGGGCATACATCATTAAAAAGCAGTAGTCGAGGTTCTGCTTTGTCCTCCACCTGCAAGAGACAAACACAATGGGAGCACTGATCTCTCCTGGGATACCCGGCGGCTTGGGGGAGCCAGCCGAGGCTGGGCTTAAGCCAGGCAGGTGACACAGCTCCCGGAGGAGCAGATGGCATACAGCCTCTCCCTTTTGGTCTCAAACTGGTCAGCTAAGAGTTACTAGAGAACTCAGGGACTTCCAAAATTAACATCATCTGGGTTAAAATGTCCTCTTCATTTGGTGATGGAAACACCGCAGCACAAGGCAAGCCCTGCAAAGCTGGAGCCAGTTCATACCCCCTCACACACCACATCTTCTCAGCTGTTGGATAAAGCAAGTTTAAGGGCCTCGCCTGGCCCTGCAGAAGAGTTTTTCCTGCTGGAATCAGGGAGGGAGATGCTGCAGTTACTTAAATCAGGGCTTGCTTGTTTTTAAGCTCATTGATTCTTACCTGACTCTTTCCTTGGGGTCCCCAAAGGATTCTCGTAAGCGGGAGAAATCAGGATAGAAATGCGGAGATGGGGAAATTACCTCCAGGAGACCTGAGTGTATTTCCTTTGGGAATCTAAGGGAGAAAAGCAGCAGTAAACAAATACCTCCATGTCTGACACACCATTTCATAGCCCGAATCGCTGGGTAAACACTGAGCCGCAGAACCAAACAAAAAACACAGCCTTTAGGAGAAACCTGCCCCAGCAGCCAGTGCACTTGCAGGCCTCATCAAAGGACATCAGCAGGGACTGCCACGGAGTTTTAAAGCTGCTCTCTCCCTCCCATGGTCTCTAATAGCCCTCAGCATCCCTCTTCCCTCCCGCACGCACACATGGGTCAGCTTTGAAGACCAGCCACGAGCACCATGTACTCTCTACAGGATTAAATGGACCCGCAGGCTGGCGCACCAAAGAAAGGACTTGCTGGCGTTACCGGCTTTTAGAGATTTTCCAAATGCATCAGTAATTAAAAACCATTTTGCAGAGATTATGTTACGCATTTCTGATCAGTGACTTAAAACACTGTTGTGCTGTAGTTAGGACAG
>NW_009626164.1:31134-36694 GCF_000690535.1 Cariama cristata | reverse complement strand
GGAATTCTGCCTAGTTCCTTTATGCTGATAAAATCAGTATCTATTTTCCCTATAATGTGGTTAAGAATCCTTTAAAGAGTCAAACTCAAACAGAAAAAAATGTCAACCATCTGAAAAAGAGGTACCTACAACAGCCTTGCAAGCAATACCCAGAGATTACTGTAACTGCGAAAGATAAGCGGGAAACCCAGTTATTTTTATACTATCTTTTTGAGAACATTCAGTGCAAGGCTGATTTCCTTTGTTTGTGCAGAGCCTGGAGGACGGGAGATGGGGCAGAGGGAGACAAAGCAGCGAGACTGCCAAAAACTTCTCACTTATTTTTCCCTTTCTTATTCCCTCCTTGGGACTGGCAAGATTTTCAGCTAACATTTTCAAATCTTCCCTTCGTCAGGCAGCAGTGAAACAGAAGCTTCTCATTCAGCTGACAAATCCTGTTACCGAAGCAGCAACGGCTTCCTCCCTCCTGCAACATGAGCTCAGCCTGCCCTGGCCCCACACCACCTCAATTCAATTTAGAAGAAAAATAATTTCAGTGAATCAGGGAGGGGCGGGAGGCACCGGAGAGGGGGATGGCGAGAAATCAAATCATTAAGTCAATTAAAGTTTCAAGCCGCCTACACAGAGGCACTCTCTGCAGCGGCGCCCAGTAATTTCATCAGGATCCATTGGACAATCAGTCCATTATCCCCCGATAAGTGCGTCCTCCTGCCAGCAGGCAGAAGGAGGGGAGCTCCGCCAGCTCCTGCACAGCAAGATGGAGGGCTCTGTTTCAGCTCTTCTGCAAGTGCCCGGGAACACAACCCTCCCCACGCACGTCCCAGCCCCTCTCCCATCACTGGCGCCGGGAGGATGTGCTGCCCTTTTGCATCTCCTTCTTACGGCGACTGCGATCCTTTGGAAAACAGGCAGTCGCAGCGGCTGGACGGGAGTCACAGCCTCTTCTCTCATCACCTTTTTCTTTTGCCTCCGAGCTCTGATGCTGTTAACGCCTGGACCGGCTCACGATTAATAATCCGTCACCGGCTTCTGCTTAAACAGCCACAGATGAAGCTGCAAAAGCCACTAAGACTCCAGGACCTAAACAGCAGCTAGCGTGAGAGACAAATGTAACTAGCACCTAGAACAAGGGAAAAACAAACAGGCTGGAGCGGGAAGAAAAATGGATCATGGATTTTAAAGCAAAATAAGGCAGGAGCATTTGGGTGTGCTTACCACACTGCCCAGTTGCTCTGACTCCGCAGAGCAGGTAGAGGGCTGCACTAGACACAGAAACAATTCCCAGGATTGCTGGAAATCTAAATAATCCATCTCCGCGCGACACCACGGGACAGAAAGAGCAAAATGAAACAGCATGACCCCGTGCATTAAATACTGCGAGCACAAAGCAGCCTACTGGAAGCTACATATGGGATGTGTTTTAGAACAAGCAGAAAGTGGAAGCGGCGATAGCAAAGACAGCCCAGAGTTCAAGAACAGAAAAAAACCCAAACAACAACAACAAAAATTACAAAAGGGAAGGAGAAAAACGTATTTTCTCCTTAATGAAGCTGTTCCCTGGCCTCGCTACAGGCAGGGGCCGTACCGCCATAGTCATTTGGAAGTGCTTACAAGTTTTTGATATTTTCTGCCACTCCAGCTGTGTACTGCGGATCCGTCTGAAAACAAAAGATAAACAGCGTTAGATCCTTCAGCCTCAGCCTGTGCCCCCCGTGACTCAGAAATCACCTTCAACACACCCCAGGGATACTGTCAGCACCTCTGTACCGTCTTCACTCATCTTCATGTCTCCTTTTATCCAGTTTAACCACTCTCCCCATGCTGATGGACCCCTAAGAGCCCTCCTTTGTGGCCAGTGTTAACCAAAGGCATCACACACCAAAATCCACCCCAAAGGACTCCAGACCCTGCACATCTTCTCCGTGTGCTCTCCTGGCACTTCTGCCCCTGCCAGCGCTAAGCGCTTGCACAAACTGTTAACTTCTGGGTTATTTATTTTTTTTCCTCTATATACACTGGCTTTCATCCAAGTGCATGCTCTTGGCAGAAAAGGATCCCCACCCCTTTTGTGAAAAAAGACGGGTCTATTTATAAGCATGCATTTTTCATTTCAGGTTCATTTTGACGCTTTTCTTCTTAAAAAATCCAGTTTGTTCCCACAGTCAACCTGGCAACCCGTTAACAGTTGGGAGGCGAAGGTCAGCAGCCCTGCACGACGCTATCTGCAGGCCAGATAAGTGCAAACATAGGGACAGGCACCGGACAGAAACCATCTGCACAGTAACCGGGAAAACAAAATATCCAAGAACAAAGGGCAGGAGACCCAGGAGCAAAAACTATTCCTGTTTCCTGGTGGCGGTATTGTTTTGGATGGTCATATGGATCACGGGACCAGGTGTCTCGGGTGGATCTGCAGATACAGCATCGCAGAAGCCGGGACTGGCTGCCGCTGCGCTCGGCGCCGGGTGGAGGTGAGAACTGAGATGCCGGGGATGTGTGTCACAAGCTGAGGACAGCACTTCCACACTGGAATGGTGACAAGGGAGGGTTTTCTTGAGAGGAGAAAGGTCCCTTTCCCAAATGGGGCTCAGGCGCTCAGTGCTGGACTGATTTCTTACCCCAGCGCTGCCAAGAAAACAGCAATGGGAAAAACAAAGGCAGGAAAGATGCTCCTGGCTTTAGAAGCAAACACACAGCTCCGCTCCAAGCGTGCGGCTGCCACCAAAACAGTGAATTGGTGACAGCCGAGCCGGCCAGCTCACTCCTGGGCTCCCCTCCGCCAGCTGAGGAGCCCCCGGCTCTCCCAGGCAGCCCAGCCTCCGTGGATAACACCCATGGTGGTTAGCGGTGGCACTCAGAAATGAGAAGTCCTCATCCCAGAAAGGACATTCCGTTGCTCCACTCATTGTCCTGAGTCTCCAAATTAGCCAGCACCCACTCGAGGTTCATACCACCCTCTCCGCTATCTGCTTTCTATCCCGTGCCCGGGGAGCCTTACAAGCACCACCAAGCACAGGTACATCGAGAAAGGCTTTGGGAAGAGGTAGAGCAGGCACGGCAGTGGTTGACACTTGCATGGAAGGAGGACGTTGTGTAGCTACAAGAACAAGCGTGGCAAGAGAGGACAGCGATGGTGGTGGTGATCTGCAACAACTACCATCGCTGCTACGGGGTTATGGCACGTGTGCTCCTGCACTTCACGGTATCAGAATTATTTTATCCATTGTTCACTTCCTTCGTCACAGGTATGCATGGAAAGTCAGGAGCTGCCATCAAAGTATGCACCCTATTTTCAAGTCAACTAAAAAAAATATTACTGCAGTCCAAAACAGGAGATGTTTTGGGGCAAGTTGCTTAATACCTCTCATGCTTTAACTTCAGTCGCTGTGAAAACAGCCATCAGACCTGTCCTAGCTCAAGGGGAAATGACAGCCAGGATCAAACCTCATCCTGGGCACCTTGGGCTGCACCCATCTGTGCACACCTTCTCCTTGTACAAAATACCAGCCAGAGACCTGAAGGCCAAATGCTACTTAAAACATCAAATTATGGGTAAACAGGCAGCAAACCCGGACATTTATCATTGTTCCGCTCCCAGTAACATGCTACTGAGGTTTATCTTTCTCACCAGATTTCTGGAAATTAAGACAAATGCACTTCAGGCTCAAGAAAATAATCCTGAGGGGAAAGCCATGGAGAAAAATAACCATCTAACCGCATAGATAAAAGCGGCTCTTGCGGATTAATGTATCAAGGCTTTTTAGCCCTTGGATTCAGCAACTGATTCTGGGCTTCAGACACCAGTATGAAGAGGTATATTAGTCTCAGCCCCAAATCAACGGGCTCTTGGGTTTCGACAAGGGGTTAGTGCTGTCTTACAGGTACGTGGAGAAACAAAGCTGCTTCAGGAGCAGGTCTGAGAGCTTCCTAGACACGGCCATGGGGCTGCTCCATCACATTTTGGGAATAACCACTCAAGCATCCTGCAAGAGCCAACACAATTTAGATCAGAAAGATAAACGCACGGGCCGCACTGGCAGCTGCTAACACGACATGTTTGCTTGCTCGTATCCTGACCTTCTCTGGCCCAAACGGTGTTTCATTTTGGGCAGGACACACTTAATGATCCTGGCTGGACGGCAGCCCAAGGCTGGGCTTATCTGCGCCGGCAAGCGGCAGAGTTGGCCTTCAGGTGGGCAGCTGTCCTGTTTGGCACCGAGCTTGGCAGACAGTGGGATGGGATGGGGGCCACGGAAATGGGGTGAACCGGCAAAGCTCTGTCTTACCTCAGCGATGAGGACGACGATGACGGAGTCCTCCTTCTCCTGCTGAGTGAGCTCTGAGATGAGGGAGTTGAGGGTGTCGGTGAGGTAGGAATGCACCTCTCGCTTCACGCTGGGGATTCCCATCACGACAGACACTGCCCAGGGCCACAGAGAGATTTTAGAGAGGGGTGTGTGCTGGGACAAGACACTTCGCTCCACTCCCATGACCGCCTCATGGTTTACCTGCTCAGTGCCATGCTCCGTCATTAAAAACGAGCAGTGATCAGCAGGTTGGCTGGTTCCTGGGCTACATAGGGTTCCCGTACTCCTGTCCTCCAGCCCAGTACCAACCAGGAGCGACCCCAGTGCGCCAGGCTGGCAGGGCACCCATGGCAGTCAGCTAGACGCTTTCTTTTCTCCCTGAAAGACTGATGTCTAAGGAAACACCCAAAACCCCTCCTCCTCCTCAGGGCCTTTTCAGCCTGTGAATGGCAACTTCAAGACCACTCTTGTTCTCCAAAACCCTCCCATGGCCAGAAGTACCTCAGTTTAGGAGGGGCAAGCCAGGTCTTTGGCTTTGGGTTGGGATTTGAGAGCAGAAGGGAATCATCTAGTGACCGAAGTCCTATTTCCAATGGGATTTGTCTCCTAAGATGGGTTAGTGTCTCCATGAAGTGCCCTGCAAACTATGCTTTCATCTGACCAACTTCCAGGCAAAGTCTAGAGCACTCTGGAGATGGAAAGCAGCAAAAAACATCTGGCAGAAGCGTCGAGAACATTTTAGTGCCAGTCAAGAGCACAGACAGCACTCCCCCATAGACTTGCATATGTGACATAGCTTACCCACCCCGCGTGTCACGATACCAAGGAAGCTTGCATGACGCATGCAGCTGTTCCTCCAGTCCTGCTCATATCCGTGCCACAGCCAGGCGCGGAGGAAAGAGGAGGGACAGGCACCAAGGTGAGGAAGAGCACCAGAAGCAGCACTAATTCCCATTTACCTCCAGTGCGCCCCTGTCCCACATGCACGGCTGGCTGCAGACTGTTCTCCTTTGACAGCAAATGTGGCAAATGATGGAAGATGGTGGGAAGGTGCAGCACATTCTTGTTGGTGATATTCCACAGTTTTAACTTGGTTTCGTCTTAAAAAGGAAAAGGGAAACAATTGCAAGGCATGGTAGGTAGGAAGAGACTGCAAGGCGAAAAGCCTTTTTAGAGCAGCCTGGCCACCTGAGACTACTGCTGGGTTACAAAAAATCAGACCAACCTTTAACATGCTACCACAAACCCAATTA
>NW_009626164.1:0-31103 GCF_000690535.1 Cariama cristata | reverse complement strand
AGTCCAGCAGGAGCCATGAGGGCCTTAAAGAAGTTCCAAAATATTTGGGAAGGAGAGGGGAGAATGAAGATAAAATGAAGGTCAAATCGGATCTTTCTGTAGAGATCCAATTTTCTTCAACTGAGCAACTTAAAAAAAAAGAAAGAACAAGTAAGTTGGTGAGGGGTGCTCAGTCAGCCTAACTCCTTCCTCCCCCCCTCTCTTTGGATATCCATTTTCCATATGGATTCAATATAGCCATAGGAAATGGCACGTATGACTTGCAAGGAAAAAAAAAAAAAAAGCTTGTAAGCAAGCAAATTGGCAAATATCCTCGGCAGAGGCAAATCTCAGTGTTTAATGATGCATATGCACCTCTAATTAAACAGGAGTTTAAGAGTTCCCAAGTCCCTCTGAACTCCACAATTTGCTCGCGCCGGGGAAGAGCAGAGCACGTCCTGTCCGCAGCCCTGCACACACGCACACACACGCACACCTCTCTACCTCCTCATTAGCAACAGCTTCAAACCAGCCCGAGATCCTCAACTTCTCTGTTTATTCACCAGATAAGCTGCTCCAGGTCCGGTTTATATCCCGCAGGGCCTGCTTCTCCGAGATCGCTCTCTTGATCTCCTCCAGGACCAGGTTGAGCTCCTTCGAGCGCTTCAGGCTCTCCTGCTCGGCTGCGTGCAGTCGGTCCCGGAGGGCAAGAAATTCCCGCTGGTAGATGTCCACAACGTCACCTGTGGATGGAAAAGAGAGAGAAGCTTTCTCCTCCGTGATCTAAAGGGTTTCAAGCTGCAAAAGCAATGCCCATCACTCATACCTTCCCTACATCCACTGTCCTCAAAAGATGGATTTAGGGAGCTGTGGTCCAGCACGCACCTGTCGGTGAGAGGGTTGGAAAGAGGGCAGTTTAAGTTGCAGAACTACAATTAAAAAGCTACTCCCATTTTTCTCTTTAACTTGGGTTTCTGCATCATATAGATGTTCTCTGTGACCAAACCATGCAGCAAAAAGAAAGTTGCATGGTAGTTCTTCTTCACTACATACTCAGAAACAGGGAGTCCGCTGCTAGCCTTAATTTTACAAGCAATATTCTGCATCGTTCTGTAGCTCCAGAAGTTTGGGTGTTTGAGACGGCAACCGCTGGAGTGAGCAGCGGGGAACCGGAGTCAAGTGAAAAAGATCTGAAAGCATTGGTGGTGATTGCCTGTTAAAGCCATGACGAACCCAAGGAATATCAGTATTTTTAATTGCCTTGCTCTGGTTTCCTTATGGCATGCAAAGGAAAGAGTTTTAAGAGCACACATCAAAGGGCATTCAAGTGGGTAATTCAGGAGAACCCCTGGACAGCATCCCGAAGGCCTTCTCCAGATGGCATGGGGCATCTCCCGGATGACTGGATATTAGGAAGGCTGGATATCAGGAAGAACTTCTTCACTGTAAGAGTTGTTAGGCATTGGAATGGGCTCCCCAGGGATGTGGTGGAGTCACCATCCCTGGAGGTGTTCAAAAAATGTTTAGATGTGGCGCTTCAAGACACGGTTTAGTGGGTTTAGTGGGCATGGTGGCATCAGGTATATGGTTGGACTTGATGATCTTTGAGGTGTCTTCCAACCATAATGATTCTATGACTCCGAGTAACGGAGAGCGAGATGCTGGCAAGGGGGATGATGCTGTGCGGCACGATGAGCGCAGGGACAGCACCTCCTCCGGCTTTGGAAGACTCCAACCATAATGATTCTATGACTCCGAGTGACGGAGAGCGAGATGTTGGCAAGGGGGATGCTGCTGTGCAGTGAGATGAGGGCAGGGACAGCTTTGGAAGATAGTCCAAAATTTGAACAGCCAAAAGAGATTTTGGGAATCAAAGCTCTCTGAAACACAGCAGGATAAAGACTATTATATGGCAATAGCTGCCTGGATGCTTATATAAACGCAAGTGTTCGGATATGCACCTTAAGAATGCATCATAAATGTAATAGATAAAAAAGAAACTTTTGATACGGTAATAAAGCTTTTTATTTTGAAACAACATCTTATCACCATGCCCTTTTTAAGCAATAAAACTATCAAGAGCCTTCAGCTGGAACTAACTATACAATAGCTGGGAGTGGAATCAGTTAGCTACTAATGAACTTTCCCAGGCTGTTTTTACCCCATTATTAATGAAACTACTCATTAAAAATACACTTTTATCTGCGGTCACTCATGTGTTTTCAGTAAGGCTGTAACTCACAGGACTACGCCCAAAACAGATTTAGCCACTGAATGGTAGATCCTTAGCCCAAACGCGACCAGGAGAGCTAATAGCCAAAAATACTGCCCTGGAACTTCCCAACACAGGGCTAAATAGAAATCAGAGCCATCGAAAAAAGATACACCGACTGCATCGACAACTTCTATTTTGGGGTCCGTAAAGAAAAAGAAAAAGGAATTTTGAAGATTAAACGTACCCAGCTCCAAAGCACAGTGTTTCCAAGACAACATTGCTTCCCAGTTCAGCTCCCAGTAATGCTTTTGCCTAGGAGAAGTTTCCCCCATGGGGTCTCCTCCCCCAAAAAACCCTTCTTATAGACCCACTGTTTCAACACAAGGGACACCCCCCCCTCCGCCGAAGGCAGTCGGGCTCCTATTTACCTTTCAGCATTATTTTCAAAGCCACTGGCACACGGGGAAGGAGCAGAGGAAGCGACACCCCTTTGATTACTCCATCCATCTGACAACACGTTATTCAGAGAAAGTCGAGGGAAAGACAAACAAGACCAGTCCTTCCTTTCCCCGGTGCGGTGCCGCTCGCTTTCCACTCTCATCAAGAAAACATTTAAAAATTTGCAGAAAAACACGTTAACACCCAGCTTTGGGAGCTGCCACGGGAATTCACAGGAGGATGTCAGGCTTTAAATTGACTCCACGATGAGCCAGACCTTCACCTGCTGGTACCTCTCAGACAGAAGAATACACCTTTCAGCTTCCCAGTACTCTAGATTATAGGTTTTCCAACTCGTATCTTTTACTGGCTGCATCTGTGAACATCAGCAAAGAACAAGTCTCACTTTCTGTTTTTGCATGATATGATGGTAAGAACCATGCTTATGCAAGGCTGGAAGGATTTGGCTCTCGGCATACCAGGGGGTTACTATCCCGTGGATGCTATCAAAGCCAAATCACCGCTAAAGGCTGCCATTAGATCTTGTTCTGCAATACCTGGAGCAGAGTAAAGGCAAGGCTTTGCACTTAATGGCTTTTTCCAGAGCACTGCACTTCGTTTGTGTCAGATTTAGAAGGGAAATGTCACTGATTATTCAGCCACTAATGACCTGCCCGCCAAAGCCAAGAGCTGTACTTTTCATTAGGCAGCAATGGTGATGTGCAGTCAACCATTTGCTGCTTTTCTGGCTAATGGTTGGAAGTGAAATTGTATTTGTTTCCAGTGCTCTTGTCCTATGATGGCTTCGTAGGCTTTCCATTCTTTAATTAAAATTTCATGAAATTTAAAAGCTGATCGATCATGACCGGTTCCAGTGACAGCTTGAACAGTCCGAGACAAAGCCCAAGACGGATGTACAGTTTCCCATGAATTTCCAGTAATGTCATTTTGTACTTGTTGGTTTGCAACGACGTGTGGATGCAGATCCACCATCCTCACAAAAACCCTCAGCCGCTCAGCCAGGGAGGGCTTGGAAAAGCCACGAAGGGTAAGAGAGGATACGGTGGGGGGGAAACTGGCTCCCATCTCTACAAGCAAGGTTGGACACAGAAGTGATTTGCTGCTAATTAGGCTGAACAAATTTTTCAGCTACTGTCAGTTCAGCACAGACCCTTCACTTACCTTTCAAAGCAGCAGCACTCCCTATCTACATATTTATCATATTCCCTCCCAGCACAAGATAGCAGAGCTCTTAAAATATCTCCAGACTCAAACATTGCAGGACAAAAACTCCTAGCTGTATTAAAAAAATAAAAAAAAAAAGACTCAGCTTACTTTTTCTTGAGAGATAACACATTGCTTCAGGCTTAAAATACACTGGTTTAATAAAGAAAGAAAGTCGGTGTTAGGTGAGCTGGGAGACCAAAAACCTCTCAGACTTTCAGTACTTGCAGCACACCTTCTGCATGCCCATTGCCCTGCAAATAACCCATTTCTCACCTTGCCGTGCCTCATATTTGCACTCAACAGTCTTTCCCGAGCCGTCTTTAGACACAGGCTGGCTGTAAGGCTCCAAGCATCCACCGAGCAGCTTCATACAAGCCGGCTCTCTGCAGAACAGAGAAGGCAGCACTGGGCACAGCTGAGCCATCTGCCATCTGCCCACCCCAGCGCCCACCGGAGCAGATCTGGGGGGGGGTGCATCCCTGGAGGGGGGAGCAGCCTGTGGCAGAGGGACAGTGGCCGTAGGAGGTGTCCGGCTGAGCATCGCTCGCCCCCCCCCCGCCCCTCCCTTCTCTCGCCCCGGCTGTGCCCGGCCGCAGCTGCTAGGTTTCTTTTTTTTTTTTTTGCTGGGGGCCTCCAGCTGAGACCCCTGTGCTTGGCTTGCTGAGCAACAACGGGAACTGCCGGTGAAGCAGCAGGCAGGGATGGCTTGAAGGGGCTCCCTTCCCGGCAGCCGAGGTGCAGCGGCGTTAACAGATGGGCAGACGCTGGTGGGGCTCATGGGCGGCTCCCCAGGAGCCTTATGGGGTGTCCACAGAGCTGATCTCCTACAGCCTTCCCAAAGGTTTTCATCCATCCAAGACAGCATCCACTTAATAAAAAGTATTTCTCCGTGACGGAGAATTCTGTGGCTGCGTTCTTATTTAAATGTCTATTAAGTGCAAATGATGTTTGCTACCAGAGGTGAGGGCTGGGATATCTGTGTTCGCTCTGTTTATCCATTTTCAGGTTTTGAGTGAAAGCAAAATACTTCATCTGATCCTAAACCAGTGGATGGGCACAAAATCAGACCAGTGCCAGGCCAGCTGCCACCCTGAAATCTCACATGGTGATCCATCTCTCTCTCTTTATACAGACGTGTGTATATATCTATATATATATACACACATCTATATTTACAGTCAGGAATGTTACAGTTCTGTATTCTGCATTAGTCTTTCAAATCGCATTCTAACCTCCCAGGGAGCCTGTGGTGCATTTTAAACATGTCCGTATTTCAGGACCAATTACTTTTGGTTTTGTTCCCTCCAGATAACCTCTCCCAGCTGAGCAGACCTACGGCCAAAGCCAGAGATTTCCCTCCAATTCAATCTTTTCTAAAGCAAATGCAAAGTCTTTGCTAGCTGGATTTGCTTCTCATTAGGAAGACTTTCAAGAGACTTTGTTTAAAAACTAAAAACAACCCCCAAACCTCTAAACCATTTATAAAATCTTGGCTCCAAGAGCACAACTGCACCTTTTGACCCGTCTGCTGCAAGAGTTCCCAGGGCCAAAAGAGCCAAAAAAAAGCGCGGTCCCCAGTTCACAACGCAAACAGAGCTGGAGCAGAAAACTAAACTGCCTACAGAAAATTTCTCTGCCATGACTATTCTCCTTTGGTTTATTTAAAGCACCTCTTTAATAAATAACCGTTCCCCCCTCTAGGACTTGCAAGGGACCGGGGGGACTCCAGAGCACACAAACGACCCCCTCCCCATGCTACAGCATCTTTGTTATCCAAAAATGCAACCGGCGAAGCACGGGAACCAAGCCGGCGAGCCGTCCCACCCCAGCTCACCACCGTCCCCGTCCCAGCCAGGTGCCTGCGCTGCCCACGCCTGGCTTCATCCCAGCCATTTACAGGAGCTCTCGGAGTTAAATGATGATTAGGGATTTTTTTTTAATGTTTTGATGTTTAATGATTTATCTAATGCTGGCACCACTCCACACATTACACTCTAGATTGCCCTGATTGAATCGCAACATTCATTAGGTATTTTGCTAACAGAATTTCACTGGACCATTAAAATGGATATAAGGAGTTACCGTGCCGTATCAGTGAATTAAATTCAGCTCCTGAGATGCAAAAAAGGATAGTTCGGCTTTACATAGAAATCTGATGGCTAGTGTAGCACAGAGGTGTTAGACACTTGGCACGCAGGTACAGAAGGATCAGCAGTAACTCCACAACAGACATTTCGTACCATTAAAAGCAAAATGTTGCCCTTTGCTTATTCAGCTGTAGAAGGAAGAAACCAGCTTTAGAAACTCACCATAAACAAAACTCCAAAGCGTCCCCCAAAAAGCCACTGGGAAGCGACTCTGCTGGGGTATGTGGAGCTACGGGTAAGTTGTGACACTAAAAATATTCTCTTAAGTAGCAGAAAGAAAAAAAGAGAGGATAGTTCGGCATCCAAAACACCTCCCAAAAGACACTGGCCCTGCCAGGCGGGATGATGACTGAGCAGGTCTTTTCCTTCAAATCTAAAGAAACTCTGACCGTGCTCCTGTGAGATGAGCAAGATGAGATACATCATCTCCCCTTCCATGGGCTAGCGGCCATTGCTCCCAGTCTTAGACTTAACTTTTAAAATCACAAATGTCTTGGCAGCGTAGGATATATGCAGCCACCGAGAACTTGGTTTGCATTAAGGAACTGAGCACCAAGACATGCTGAGCAACAAATCCAACATCATCCAGGCCGGGATTTCAGGGAGCGGAGGTTATCTGGCAGGGTGGATCTCCCAGAGGGCTCCAGCAGTTGCTGCCCCGCTGGGGTTGGCTCGTCCCCGTAGAAAGAAAAAGCATTTCAGCAGTGCCATCATCACACAGCAAACATGGAGGCTTCATTCAGTAAACATTATGTCATGTTTACATCTCCACCGTGTCCCAAATCACCTGCATACTGAGTCGAACCAGACATTTGCCAGCTGCTGCTTATAAAAATACACCCCAAGTTTCTCTATTGTAAGTGTCTTTAAACCTTTTTTTTTTAAAAAGAAAAAAGGTTTTTAAAGAAAAATTTTCAAGTTTGTTTATATTATGTTATAATTTGTGGTTACCATCAAGACAGAAAGTAATGTGGAAAGTAGACTCTTTAGTACCACTAGGAACCTCATTATTATCGGGAAAATAGCTATAGGTGTGGGGAGCAGCAGGCAGGGCAGGGACCAGGGAAGGAAGGAGGCGGCACGGGGGTTTCCCAGCTCAAAGCAATCCGGCTGTGTTAGGGCACGGGCGGGGCAAGCCCCAGCCACCATAATCATACCATCATAGAACAGCTTGGTTGGAAGGGACCTTAAAGACACTTGCCAACCCCCCTGCCATGAGCAGGGACACCTTCCACCAGGCCAGGTTGCTCAAAGCCCCATCCAACCTGGCCTTGAACTCTTCCAGGGATGGTGCGTAGTGGGCATGTACACTCAAAGCAGCCATCGAAAACAGCACCTATGGTTTAGCTCCTTACATTCATCCTCTGCCCTTTATTTACACTTTGTATCAGTCCAGTTGCTACCTACGGCGTGTGCTATCCTGAATTGATGCCAAATAATGTATTTCAACGCCACTACCACCCCAACCGATGGCCTCAGTGCCATCGCTATGCTCCAGCTTAGAGCCTGTGCTCAAGTGCTGTCGTGCACAGACACAGCACCGTTCTGCAGCACCAGGGTCTATGGCATGTTACAAAAACCAGTACCCAACCTCCCTACCCAGTGAAAGGCACTGGCTGCCCGAGTGGGCGATGGCAGCAGGAGCGATCCTTTGCAGCCAGCGCCCACCCAGCCGCTCAGCCCAGCACCGTGGAGGTTCTTGCGCTGCCCCCAAGTCGGCTGCTGGGCTTGAGCATCCCGCTACACCACCGTCATGCTGAGCTAACACATCAGCTGGCACAAGAGGTTGCCAGTCTGTCTGAAAAAATGATCCTCAAATAAAGAAAGTGCTTCCACCGGCTGCAATCTGGTGTGTGTGTGGTATTTTTTTTAATACAGCCATTTAATAAGAGCCTATGGTATATTTAACAGCATTTCAACCTTCAACAGCTCCGCATAATGAGATAGAAATGCAATGCATCTCTCCACTGATGGTCTCTACCCAGGGAATGCAGACACCCTTAAGTCACCATTTCTTCTTTTTGCAGCAGTAGGTTTTGATCATATTCCTGTTGCACGTCTCCTCAGCGGAGTTTAATGTTGTCTCAGCACATACGTCTTCAGGAGGAGACAGGAAAATACACAACCCCTGCGTCTTATTATTCCAAAGTACGAGCAACTGTTTGCATTTGAGATCCAGTTCAGACAAGATTCACACAGATCCTTCCAAAAGTGAGCTTTTTTTTTTTTTTTTGCTTTCAAAGTCCTAAGTAGTAAGATTCCAGGGATGGGGATGAGTAGATTTCCCATTATGGGGATGGTGAACCACAACACAGATGGTGAACATTATAATCCCCCTTCCAAGGAGGAGAGCAAGGGGTGCCTGCACCCAGACCCAAAAAGCTCCCCAAGGAGCTGCAGGAGGGATGCAGCCTCCAAAGCAAGGAGGTAGAAACTCAGAAATTAGGAAAGCAAGGAGTGATGCCCACGACCTATGCCCAAAATGTCTTGGATCAGGGCAGAGGAGGCAGCAGAAGCTGTCAGACGGCTCTCGGGTACCTGCAGAGCAGGTTTGGGATCTCTTTCTGCAGCCCAGCTCCATGGGTGAATCCCACTGAAGGATACCGAGAGCTCACTGCGAACTCCCTGGGTTTTACTGTGCCACAAACAAAAGCATGGGTGGGCGAGGAAATCCCGGTAGGTATAAATCACCATCAGCTTCTGCAAAAGGAACCGGTCCTTCTGATTTTTCTTGGAGTTTTATCAACCTGTTCAAGCGATTTAATGAGACGGAGAAATCAGATGGCAATTTATTTTGCTGCAAAACAGCTAAAGAGGCTAAGGGAAGAGGGCAAATACTGCCATTGATCTAAAGAGAAAGGAGATGGAATTAAATGGTGAATTTTCATCATAGCAAAAGGTTAACTACCAAGAGGAAGCCATACGGATTCGTATTAAACTCACCGTCTAATAGATTTAGTGAGGATCTGGAGAAGGAGAATGAATTTGTGAAGTAGCCAAATACAGAGCTGACACAGAGATGAGTTCCTCAAAGCCAGAAAAGCAGCAAATGACCAGGAGAAAAGGCAACAAAATGGCAAACCGTCACCAAAGCTGATAGAGGCAAATTAATCGAGGGGGAATCAAGGTATTTGTCATATGGTTTTTAATTAACAATATTAACTAGGAAGGACAGCAGAGCATCAGCATGTCTTGATGGTGCTCTGCAGGCAGCAGCAATCCAGGGAAAAAAAGGGGGATGGAGAGGGAGGCAAACAAGATTATTAGTCTGCTTAGTCAACGGGATGGGGAATAATAGTATGAAGATTATAACATTATTAAAATGATGCTGCCTAATCCCAGAATAGTTTTCACCTCATCTGAAAGACAGTATTATTACAGACTTAAAAGGGGCTTTAGAAGAGGGTGATGAGAACGATCAAAGGCCTGAAGAAAAAAAAACAAAAAACCAAAAAACCACTGCCCTGCGAGGAAAGAAAAAAATACATGAGAATATTCATCTTAGGATGGGCATAATAACAGGGCTTATGATGAAAAGCATACAAACTAGTGATATAATGAAAATATATCACAGACTTCCATTCTCCTCGTCTCAAAATATATGAGTAAGTAACCATTCAATTCTAATATTAACTTGAAACTGATAAAAGGAAATGTGTTGCACAGAGAAAGCACATTATTTCTCTGAATTCACCGCCACGGAAGAACACTGAAATCACGAATTTAAACAACATCGAAGACTTGGAAGGTGCTGCAAGCACAGAGGTACCAGGAGACGGGGCTGAGACCAAGGGGGGTAAATCTCCACCCTGCCAGTGGTTCCGGGCATCGTCAGGGTTGGCAGTCCCCCTTTTCCCCATTTCTTGGGAGAAAGACCCCAAACTCCTGTGTATCTCCTCACAACTTAATTAGGAACACTACAGCTTTCATCTTCAAAGTGAAGCTAATTCCTTAGCAATCTAATTATTTACCTGCGTAGTGCAAATACAGCTTTCGAAGCATTTTTCTCTCAAATGGAAAGCGAAGGCTTTGTTCTTGGTAGGTTTTTTAATGCTCTTTATTTGATTGGGGAATAAAAACATGCTGAAAGTGAACAAAATAAAGCATTACAGAAATCATGGGTCATTAAACCTCGAAATAATTGCAGCTTTACAGGATTTTTAAGTGAGGACATCATACAGGCAAACCTGGGCGAGGGGTGGAAAGAAAGGGGGAAGAAGGGGAATGGGAAAGGCTGGGAGCTTGCACATGTGGTCAGTCCTGACCGAGCAGACCTGTGCATGGTTTAAGAGAAGATGCTTTTGCCTAACACACCGTCCTTCCATGGCACGGGCAGGGAAAATGGTCTCGGATGCACCTAAGGGCAGCAGGAACAGACTTGCAGTGGAAAGGTGTTGCTCTGCTCTATCGAAAATGCACTTGCAGGAACCTGCACCAGCCTCGTCCGCGTGTCGTCGAGGTCCAGGGACATCGGTCTCGGCGCTGACCGTGCCATGGGTTGTTTTACTTGTGGCCATCAGCCTCCTGCTGGATTGCAAACCATCACACGCCGTGAAAACTCAAATCGGATTTGCTTGGCTCTCACCACTCGCAAACCTCCAGACTGGATTTCTTTCCCGTTCACCTTGTTCTCACAACGAGTACCAAAGCTAGTGAGTAAAATCTTATGAACCGAAACAACCCCGAAGAAACAGCTGATGTCTGGGGCACGCAGGACCGCGTTCCTGTGGGCGCTGGCAAGGCCCAGCTCTGGAGCTTTAAAGCAGCAGAAAATCCTGATGCAGAGCAAATGCCTCACAGTCTAATGGGAAACCCCTTTTTATTACAACCTAATTATGTTAATAGTGAAACAGAGTCCTTGTTCCACCAACCCCCAAAGCACCCACACCGTGCCTAGTGCTAATGGCTCACAAGTCCATCCAAAAGGAACCCCTCCAAGAAGGGATGCCGATCTTTGCAAAGGTCACTGTGTTAATCATCATGCCCTTTCTCTAGAAGCAGCTGTCACTAATTGCCTGTGAAGGACTCGAAATGAAATTCTTGTTAATCCTCCTCCCAACATTACTAAAACCCAACATCATCATTACTCCCCCCCCACAAATGACCACGAGCCACCAGCACTTTGCAGCTGATGAACAAGCCCAGTCCATCTCAGGAGAGATGAGGCAGAGGCAGGTGGAAAAAGCAGCTCCACTTTGCAAACTGAGGGATACCTTATCGATCAGCAGTAATAAGTGCCGGGATGTTGTATTTCCCCACCTCCTTGTACGATCGACCATTGCACTCATCATTCCACTAAAGTTACCACCAGACTCAGAACAGCCGAAATCCTGGAACGGGGGACTTTGTTTAATCAATAACATATGAAGCTTTTGGCACGGCTGAGCGTATGAAAGAATTTTACAACAGCAAAACAAAGTATTGCTGTGTTATAAATCAGAGAACACATATGGAAAAGTTAAAGTGATGTACTAAGTCAGAGGGATATCAAGGAAATCACAGAAGCTCTGGCTGGAGTCCCTGGCTCCGCCGACGTTAATAGCCGAGAACTTCAATGCAAGTCAGGTTTGACTTCTTTTTCCGAAAGAGTAACTCATTCGCAATGCATGCGACTGTGTTAGAGTGAAAGGATATTCAGAGCGTCCCTTTCGCTCCACTGTCTATGTAAATTGTACATCTTGTCTACCTACAGACCCGCAGCAGCAAACAGATTACAATTTCCCTATTGTGCCGATGCCTGATCAGATGCACAACTGTGCTGGTGGGTAGAAGCAGATTTTTCAATCACCACAGACTGATCACGGGATGAGCTGATCTGAATTGCATTTTGTTTTAGTAGTCTTCAATAATTTGCAGAATGCTTAAAATAAAATGCATACAGAACCTCTTAAAAATTACTCAGCATTAATATTTGAAATATTTATCCCCCAGGGTGCAGGCTTGCAACGTGAGCACTTAATGGGGTACATTTTCTTCTCTCCAGAGAAAAAACAAGATATTGCCATTAAATAGCACACTTAGACCAACTATAAGTGTTGATGCTGTCTGAGGGCTCTTGTTTCATTTTATATGCTACGATAATTCCTGGGAAGCAAAACATACCGCTAAAAGAGTAGGAAGACCTGCTTCTCCCTTTTTTCATTCAGCAGCTGAGAAAACATGAGAAAGGGGCACCAAATAATGCCTCTCCCACAAAACCACACCAGCCTGCCTTAGAGTGTAAAAACAAAAAAACCCAACCCTTATTTCTTCTCCTTGCAGAAAACACATCACTGGAAGTACACACAAGATGGAGTTCCTGACCTGCCAGCAACAGCAACCTACAGTAATTGAACTTTTCCTTATTTGAAAACCCCGAGCTAGGCGGCCTTGGTTCCCCATCCGACGACAGCTGAGCTCCCCGCCAGCCCCGTGCCAGCAGCAGCAGCCGCGTTATTCCAGCAGATCGGCTCTACTGCGAGGCAACCCAGATGCTGGCGATGGCACAGCGCAAGGTGGGGGTTGCAGGACATTTCAAGGGTAGAAAATAAACAGCTGGGGGAGGAGGAGGATGCTGACTACACGGGTGTCCTACTGCTAAGACCTTTGGTTGCTTATTAAATGATGCCTGAAAGCTTTTCAACAAGCTGCTGCTCTGAAATGTTATTGGCATCTCCCACTCCCCCGTGCCGAGCTCCGGGTAGGGTGTCAGGAGTGGCTTTCGGCGATCTCAAGCCAGGCATGCTGAAACGGGCTGGGTGCTCCCTGCACTGTGCCTCTTTGGATGGCCCCAACACCCATCCAGCCCCACGGTCCACCGTATCCACGGGCTGATCCAGCTGGAAAATTAAGCATCCTCATGGCGGGCTTAATTTTTGGCCAGATTATCCTGCTGACTGAGCCAGTGGTGCAAAGGAAGCACATGGGAACTAGGATGCTGTTTTGGACAAGAGCCCAAAGGGAGAGCAGTTTAAATGGCTTGTGAAACCACATCGCCAAAGGTTTTGCTTTCTTGCAATGTCAGGTTTACCTAATGGCTTAAAGACAACACACCGAGCCTTACAGTACGCTGCTTACCACCTCCAAAAATAGGTATGCTTCCCGTAGCCTGGGACCACAAGACCATGGTATTTATGCTTAATTTCACATCTATTCCTAAAGTGCTGTTTAGTCCTGGCAGAGGACACTTCACGCTCCCTGTGAGCAGAGATGCGCAGTTCACGCCTCTCATTCCCTTCGAACGCGTCTATTTAAATGTATTTGGGTTTTCAGTATTTCACACACCGTTACCTTTACTGGTGGCATATATAAGGTAATGCTAATTGCTATGTGGGCTGCTGTGGCTCAGTTTTCCAGACTTTCCACCCAGAGGGATGTTACAGAAAGATTCAATTTGACACGTTTAGGTGCTGCAAGGAGAACACACGATGGATGGGCTGCCTGCTGAAAGGAGAAGAGCCCCCGTCCCCTTGGTGGGAACCCATCAGCTGCACCCAGTAGTGTCAGAGCCCCCCAAAAGAGTTTTCCACGACTAAATAGTTGCATCTTATGCAGCCCAGAAAGCACCAGCGCAGCCGTACATCCTCACAGGAGCACGTGCAGGACGACATTGAACCGGACTGTCTGGCGAGCAAAACCCTGCAGCATCCAGCCAGGGCTCTCCCAGCAGCATCCCACCATCCCCAACCACCTCCGGGGCTGAAATCAATAGATCAGCCAGTTTTATACTGAGACAGGAGGATTTGCTGAGATGGTCAAACCAAAAGCCCAGACATTTTTAAACTCGGGGAGGTGTAAGGGGAAGACAAGAGGGAGCACAGGGCTCCGGAGGGGCCACGACCGCGCAGCAAAGGCACAGGAGGGAGAGGGCTTTTGCACAAGACAAATCCCAAGCACAGCTGAGCAAAGCCACAGCTCGTACTGAAGGAGTTAAACCGCACGAAATCACAGCAAACTACACCAGTGGGAGTGACAGAGTGCAGGACCTGACCCCGCTCGCTGCCCCGCTGTCCCAGGGGTGCCAGGAGGTCAAAACCCAGGGAAAATCCCACCATGGGGGAGGGAGGCTCGGCATGGCGCGGGGAAAACAAGCAGCGTGACCCACCCCGGTGGAAACTGCCCGTAAAACTTGCAGCACGAGTATTTAGAGCTCAATTCGAGCCCCTGTTCTCTCTGTACAAAGAGGTTTACTGTTGGACTGCAGTGCCCAGGGGGGCAGTTGCTGAACTCGGGTGCTTTAGATACCCGCGATGCATCTGAACATCGCTTTGGAAATGGTCTCTCAATGGCCACCCAGGCTGCTCAGCACCTCTTCGACTACTAAAAGCTGTCATTTGGGAACATGAAGAAATGTTTAGCAATCTGTTCATCCTTTGGAGTGCCTTTATGAGATGTCCATAAAGCAAACCACCCTGGGCGAGTCCCCTGTTAATAACTTACCCTCCTACCCAGCTTCCCAAAGCTCCCCGTGCGCAGATCAGCTTCGTTACCCAGGATCACTGCTGTGCGTTGCTGCGAAAAATCTAATCCAATTTTCTTCTTCTTTAGGGATAAAACATCAAGAGAGGGCAGTCAGTCTGTCAGATAGAGTAGCAATGTGGAAGAAGTGGAGGCAGAGCTGTGTCATCATCTTCCTTCCAGCAAATCCATGTCTGAAGAGGAGCAATGCAGATGGGTGAGCTCCAACGCTGTCACGGGCTGGGAGGAGTGGTTCAAGATACACAGCCTCTTTTGGGGAACTCATTATTTAGTTTCATGACCATGGAAAAAACCAAAATGGATAAACTATAGATCGTGACTTGGTATGTAGGTATTTATGGCTATGAAGATACTCCTAGAAGACTCCCATGGCCATGGTCCAAAGCCTGGTGAGAGAACGGGCATTCCGAGAGCCTTATAAATCGGTACACGGAAAGAAATATCTTACTTTTTCCATAACAAACCAGAGTAAGCCCTGCCAGTGCCAAGATACTGAAGGGATCCTGGATGCTGTCAGCACGCGTCCAGCATTTATTAGCCCTACTTTGGTGCAGAGCGGGTCGCCCCAAGCAGAGCTGCCCGGCGTTCTGCATCACCTCCCCGGTGCTGTGGGTTTTGCCCGGATGCATATCCTCAGGCATCACCCAGAAGCAGCCAAACCGCTTCAAAACCCAAAGTGGGATCAGGATGCCACAGAATACTGCTTCGGCATTGCTGTGCCCCAGCAACCTCCCCTCTCGGGACCGAACCGCACCCTCTGCCAAACCACCTCGGGCACCCCTGCAGCTCTGGCACCGCTCATTCGCAACCCGGCCAGCGCACGTCGACTGTAGCTAATGCCCTGTACACGTTTTCCCGAGGACAAGCCCAGCAGCTGTGTGTGTGTGGCATATCAGATTTTAGGGGGGGATGCTTCTATACCCCTTCCCCAGCACAGATTTGGAAGGTGTCGGGCAGGCAGCCCTGCAAGCACCCAGGAACGGGCAGGATGCGAGTGCTAAACCAGCCTTGCACACCTGCAAAGATAAATAAATTCTTTACTTTAACATCAGACAGTAGACCATAAAACGAAGCTATAAGAGCATATCACTGCACATGAAGGGAAATTCATTCTGCTGCTAATGCCCGTAACTTCCCCACTGAGACTAATGGATATCAACAGGAGAACAGACAGCTGAGAGTGCTAAAATACGCACTGGGTTTTTTCTAAGCTTGTGCTGGGTGCACTACTTGAAATACAGAATTGCTGAGTTCTTCTTTCTCCCCAACCCTCAAGCTGACGTAAAATGCTCACGTTTTAATATTAAGTGTGATTAACTATTAGCATAAATTACCAGGGTTATAATGAATTCTCAGAAAAAAACTTGATTGTTTCTTCGGAGCTATGTTCCACTTATACACCAAGTTACAGTTCAGTTTAAATAAAAAGCAACTCCCACGATGGGTATTGGAGAAGAGGTCAGTCTAAAGGATGCTGGAGGTCCCTCCCACCTTTGAAACACATAAACATATGTGTTATTTATGATCAGCGTACTGCAGGGACGGGCTGATCCTCCGGAGGTGAAGAGGAAGAATCAGATGATCTTCCAAAGGCGAAGGGAGAGGAGAAAAGCCAGTTAAGTTCCCCAGCCAGGGCAACGATTTATGGATACGAGCATTTTCTAACTTCAACTTCTTCAGCAAGCAGACCATACGCACACATCTTGCTCTTCAAAGGACATCTTGTGCGTATGAGTAAATTTGTCCAAATCGTTTTGGCTCCGGCCGCGGTAGTATGTTTAGTACACTATTTCCAGATGTGTTTTCTATCCCCGTCAGTCCAGCTGCTGCCTGAAGCCAAGAGAGTTACATAAGCTGCAAAATTTAATTGGATTATTTAGCCCAAATCGTTGGCTGAAGGCAGTGGGGCTGGAGAGGACCTGCACCACCACGGGCTTGGGAGGGGAAAGGGAGGGAGCAGAAGCCAGCAAGTAAATGAAAGAGCTCATAAAGCAAGACTGGCCTCCCCATCTCCCTCGAATGTTTTCTCATGCCTCCCATCCCGTTTACAGAGGGTGTATTAGACGGTATTTTATTAGAGGTATGTTTTCCTATTTTAACAACGATCAAAAAAGAACGCAACAAGCATTTCGAAGACACGAGCACTTTCTCTCCGCACCAACAAGCACTTCCTGACCGTGCAGCTCCATGACATGGAATAACACATCCAGCAACTTAGTTTTCCCACAATAATATTTTTTCCCAAACTTTGGCTGCTGCGGCGGCTTATTTTCCATTTAAGGGCATAATCCTGCTTGCGGGATAACCCATCCCAGCAGATCTTCACAGATGCAATTATTAGGGCAAAGTCCTAAAAAAGAAAAGTGTTGCAACTATTCTTGGGGAGAAATCAGGAAAGAGAAGAGAGAAAAGCTGAAGAGTTTCCAAATGATGCAGCTATCAAAGTGTGCCAGAATGATTTTGTTCCTTTTATTTTTAATAAAACTGCATAGTTAAGTCAGAAATTAACACAGGTATATAAACTCGCACTAAACTTTGGACAGGTCGCCTACGCCACTGCTCAAACAAAGGGTACTTGCATGCTTGAGAGCTACATAAACCCTTGCCATGAGGCCCTGGATGGACTTTATATGGCTTCACTACAAATAATAATAATAAAAAAAAAGCAGCCTGGCATCCTTC
Organism: Cariama cristata; assembly: GCF_000690535.1. Classification (NCBI taxonomy): domain Eukaryota; kingdom Metazoa; phylum Chordata; class Aves; order Cariamiformes; family Cariamidae; genus Cariama; species Cariama cristata. The sequence goes on along the minus strand of NW_009626164.1, from coordinate 13,958 downwards.
TCTGCCACTGCTGACAGCATTCCCACCGCTCTCCACCAGGCAAAGTGCCACGGATAAATTCAACAGATTAAAACAGCCAGAGCAGTACAACGGGCAGGGATGCACTCAGTTCTGCTGGAAACGGCGACACAAACCCTGCGAATGGCACGCAGCGCTCGGAGAGAGAAGATGCCTCTCACCGGCCCCAGCTCTGCTCCCCAAAGCATCATGCACACAACAAACCCCCAAAATCCAGGGCTGTGACGCTCCACCGCCCGCATCAGTGCTGCAATTCATTACCAATATTCCCATGAATGAGAAGCTTCGATTACCACGCTGTCCAGAGTAATAGTAAACAGCAGTGGTGACCAAAAAGCTATTTAAAGAAGGGCTCTCTGCCACTATCCCATGATTACTAGTTATGGAAATTTTTCAAAAAAAGGGATACAAAGAAAGATTTCCACAGGGCACAGCGAGCCATACAATTTGTGCTGTGCTTGGACTTTGTAAATCAAAATCCAAGCGATGTTTACAGCGCTCTAGTTGTTCCTTAAACTTTATTTTTCTTTACTGCACGCATTGGATGCCCTCAGTGAGCTGCAGCGTAAAGCTCTCTGCGTGACCGATGGAAAGCAGAACGTTGGCACAGCCTCGTCGGGCGAACCAGCCTCACCCCCCTGTCATCTGCATTAAGAGCTTCAACAAATTTGTGTAATACCCGGCATTATAGAAATGGATTTCCAACCAGAAGAGCAGTTGGCAGGATTAAACGAGTAGAAAAGCACATGCACATAAAAAAATCAGGAGGTCTGCACAGGAGCTAATGGAGCAAGCAGAAAATAACTGGGCATGCTCCCTGGGCTCAGGGACTGCTTCGTTTACGACAAACAGTAATGTCTCATTAGAGGAGAAACAAATATACTAAAGATGAATATTCCATCTTCGCCTGGCTACATTTTAAGTGTTAAGCCAATACAAATTCTCAGGTTATATTTCACAAAAATAGCTACTCCAAAAAATAACTGCTGGCAGTGCTGCAAAGCAAATTTCATTTGAAAGATAAATCCTATGTTCTTCACAGGCAGATGTGAAAATACATCAGAATTTATCATAACAGCCCCTCCCAGGGGCAAAAGAAGCCACAGAGTAAACTTACAACTAAAAAGTTGTTTCTTTTCCCTTCTTCCCCTATATTGCTTAACTCAATAGAGACAAAATTACTAGCAAACCAGCAGTTACGGCATCTTACAGATGCTACACACCTTCCCAGAGCCGCGGTGCTCTGCAAAGTCAATACGGAATCAACCCAGCACTTGGGATCATCAGTAAAACACTTGGATGGCGAAACTACACGGATGCTGCAATTACTGTCATCACAAAAATAACCATTCAGTTCCACTTCTCCACCGAGGCAAGACCGTACCAACCCTCCGCTAACAAACACAGCCTTGTCGGGGTGTCTGGGCACGAAGGCGCCTGACCCCAGCCAGTGCCTGCCAGGAGAAGATTGCTGGCAGTATAAGGACCTGCTCAACGCTGAGCTGGTCCAGGACACTGTAGCATCACTATTTCTAGCTGATAAAAGGGCAAGCTCAATCTACCTCCACAGTTCTGTGAAAACTCCTACAAGCTGACACATGAAATGGCCTTAAAGATGCTGTTCGCTGCAGGATTATAAACCCGGATCACCACCGTCTTCCCTCTTGCAGCAAGAGCATCGCACTGAAGGGCAATGATCCATCTCTTACAAGGATGGGGCAGGGAGCAAAGGAAGAAGCCTCTTTAATCAATTAAATCCCAGCTTGGTCTGAGCTTGCAAAGAACATCCCTTGGTCACCCCCCCAAACAAAATAAAACTCCCTATGGGTGCAGAAGGTGTTGGAAATGGAGTGCAGAGACACATGCATGGTACCCAAGAGTGTGCTGGATGCTTAAACATTAAAACCTGTGGTTCTATTCAGTTCTGCACCTGCAGTTCTCAGCTTCATGGCTGGGAAAGGGATGGATTCAGGGATGGGACCACAGTGACAGGAGCTAGAATTGTCCCAGGCAGCACCTGGGTACTGAGGGGTGGCTTCCAGTCTTGTGCCTCTTGCAATCTCAAGAAGACCTTTCTGGAGTCAAAGTATTTTTAATTAGGACTAAATCATTAATTATGATTAGTAACTTTAGCTTTTAAAAAAGTGTGAAACAACCAATCACTTTTACCCCACTAACTATGGGTGGGGAAACATATATCTAAAGGAAACCTGGTGTGCTTGGCAAAGCTTTCCTGCTGCCTACATCAAGGCAGGCATAAGCTCAGTGATGACCTGCGGTGCGACGGAGCTGTGCAAGGATGGCACCTCCCGAGATCTGTACCTTTGGCCAAACCCTGGAAATCCGGCTGGCCAAAAGTCCCTTGGGTTCAAGTGCTGGAGGCAAACCTGCACCAAGAAACAGCTGTTTCTATGGATTGTAGCTTGGAAGAAGAGCTTAGGCTTTTGGGATTGCTCTTTTTTTTTTTTTTTTTTTTAAGTTGGTTTACCATATATTTATCCCATCTATAATCTCCCTTTGCCTTGCATCTCCATTTTGAATTATTTATCATCAGGTATCACATTCATTTGCATACTTTATGAGGTGCAAACCAAATGATTAGTCATTACATATTAGACTTTCCCAAACCATCTGTGCCAGGCTCTGCAGCAGTTCTGGTTTGGTTTTCTCTAGTACCTGGGGGGACCGGGGAAATCCAAGGGGAGAATATTGGATGTGCTGGAAACACGGAGTAAAATACTCCACATGCTTGCTGACAGCAAAGCCTTATTACTCTGTTACAGCCGTGCTCCGCAAGGAATGTGCAGACTATCAGCTTCAGCGTAATTTAACCGGTGATACAAATTGCAAGCAGTATTATTTCAAAGACCTTTATTTATTGATTAGAAACAAAGTCCTTATCCTCTTCCTGCTCCCTCCTTGAGTCGTGCTGATTGCACACAATAGAGAGCTATCACTTAAAGAGCCAATTAAGTCAACTTCTGAAAGGTAATTGAATAGCTGAAATTCTTAGTGCAATATTGTACTGCATTATCTTGATTGAAACGAAGAAAAAACAAAGCAGTTAGAGCAGCAAAAATTAGAGAATGAGGCATTGGCCATAGGTAGGAATACCGAAATGGATGGTCCCATTACAAAAAAAAACCCCGAAAGACAATGATTTTCTTTCAGCGGTTACTTCTAACCCCTGCCAGAGGTGTGAGAAGGGAAAAAAAAAACCCAAACTTGGTCTTGTTTATTTTCTGCACTTGGCAGGACTTTACGAGGGGTCGGTTGAGCTGTTGACCGGGTGCAAAGAATGGTGTTGGCCATGGCCACCCCAGCGCACCCCACCCCAGGGGGGAACCCAACATCTGGGTGTCCCATACTCAACTGAAAGCTTTCATTCAAGCATTTCTTTTGGCTGGGGCTTTACGAAGATAACGCCTTCTGTATGGGTTCACCCACACTTGACTGAGGAGTTCATACTATCCTTTAGCAGAGCCATCAACAGACCTTCTCTCTTCTGCCCTCCTGGCTACCTTCAAAAGCACCTGGAGGATTTTACATCACCTCTGGGATTTCCATACCATGGCTCAATTGGGCTAAAGCAAGACTAGACCTGTTAGGAAGGACATAGCTTCAGTCCCTTAGATAAACCAAGCTTAAACAAACAAAAAAAAAACCAACAAAAAAAAAAGGGTGGGGGGGCAGAAAGTGATTGTAAGCCTGCCAATACTCAGAAGTTATATAAAAGCACTCATTTACATGCAGTAAAAAACCACATCACAAGCTGAGAGAAGAATCCTCAGGAACTTGAAGATGTTGGCTGTACGTGGTCAAAATTCACCATCAATTTTCAAGGAACTACCAAAGTCACAGCACTCAGGCTATAAAGCATTTACACAGGCACATAAAAAGGAAGGTTTTCCCAAAGTAGGAAAAGAGGCATCACAAAACATAAAAATCTCCCTCTTTCTTCTGCACCGACAGCAGACTTTGGTGTGACCTACCACCCCTGTCCTCCAGCCCCTTCATCTGCTTGGGTTTCCACAGCAGCACAATCAACCCACCCAACCCAACCTCGGAGCAAATTAATGGCCAACTGCTGCTTTCCTGGAGCTGCTCTGGCACCGTCTGCCTCCCCACACGTGTATTTTGTCTAGCACTGGAGTCTTGCTGAAGAACATACAGCGGAGCGGGGTGAGATGCTGCAGCACGGATGCTTTCTCCGGTTGTCTGCCCAACAGCAACCACAGCGCTTGAGGTCCTTGTCCTGAGCCCCACCAACTTTCCAGCCCAGTACAAGCACAGACCTCCTGGAACAACCCAATAAATGCCATTCCTCCGCTAGCAAACATGCCAGCAGTGAAATGCAAACCCATCCTTCTGTAGACGTGGCTTCTGCACTTGAGGGGCTGCAGGAGGGATGGTCAGAGGGAGGTTTCAAAGGGATTTATGCACCTTGCAGGTTGGGAACCTCTCCTGTGCCTTGATTTCCCACCTGTGAAATGGGCTGAAGGATACCCAGCTGACTTTGTACAGAGTTTTGCTTTTCATCACCCTACTTCCATGTCTAGGAGCCCGGTGCCACCACCCTCAGCCTGCTGCTCTGGGGCTTCGGGAGCTGTCAGTCTGAGCCAAAACATCCATTAATCCATCGGGAATTTGGCAGTATCACGTAACTAACCTCTGAAATACATGTGGTACCAACATTTGCCACCGGGCACCAGAAATACGGCATTAGCACATACCACCGAGTCCTGCTCAAACGTACTCATTTTTGTCAGTCGCTCCCCAGTTTATGTTGCAATTATTTCTGCAATTTCCACTGTAAGCCAGGATACGATTTTAAAAGCTTGAACAATTTTTTCAAACCTGAACAGCCTTTACGCTAAAGAAGCCAGAAGGAAGCCTGGGCACTCAAATAAACCCCAAGACTCCCAGTCCTCAGACAATACTCCATAAAACGGGAGCTTTAGTTTTTCTTAAATCAGCAGACTGAAAGCTCATCAAATACAGCAAAGCACCAGCCTCTCCCTGCTCAGTCAATACTTGAGACTTGTTCTGTCTTTTCAAAAGCTCTTTTCAGTTACACAATCAAAAAAAAAATCTGTAAGGACTATATCTACAACAGCTCTAAAAATTGTTCGTACTTTCCCTGAGAGCTTACGTCAACTCGTCGGACGGAGAAACCAAGAGGAGAACAAACATTTCACGGAGCAGCCATTGCACATAAATAACACGCCCTGACACGGATGCACCGTGAATACAATTACATCCTCACATCAATTACTAGTACACTCCAGAAACACCGTTTGTAGAAGACAAACAAATAAACAAACAAACGTAAGCTGGAAATAAGAAATTATTTGGCATTCTAGCAAGCCACTTCAACTTATTATTTGCTGAGACACATTGTGCTGGTTCGTATTCCAATAACACATCCGTGTAACCGCACAGGTACAAGGGAAGCGTACAAATCATCTCTCGCAAAACAACCGTTGGCAAAGAGCAGGATTTGTGTATTCATTGCTCACCACTGAACAGTTACATACATTTTAATTCTGACCTCAAACACAATTTGCACCACGGCAGATGTTTCCTACAGCGCAGGCTTCCTTTGGATGACAGTTAATTCAGTTTGAACATGGCAGCAATGAAGAAAGGGATTTAAACATTTTCTGCTTATTCTCCAAGCTTAATACTGCAGAGGTAAAAATGAAGGAATACTAAATTGAACAGCTAAACTTGTTTCTCCCAGCCTCGGCTCTGAATTCAGATCAGCCCAGTCAGCCTGCACTTCCCCGTCACCCAGGACTCCCCTCTCTCTGAGACCAGCCTGTGTCGAAAAGAAATTAAATTATTTTAACAAGGTTCTGCCGAATGCGCACACTGATGTAACCCAGAGGAGAATACGCCTCTTGTTTTAGGCTGGTTAAGTTTCACCAAAAAAAGGAGGCACGCTCCTCTGCAAAACTCTTCTTCCTCGGCCCTTGTTACCCTCGGCAGCTCCCTCCTGTTACTCTACATTAATAAGCAGACCATTATTTCACCAGCCGCAATCAAAACCTTCCGTAAGATAAGATCCAACTGCAATTTTACATTCACATAGCTGCCCATACTGAAGAGCCCCGAAATGTTGTTAACGAGTTGTATGCAGAGGGATCGCCTCTTCGCCTATCGGCGGAACGGGCTTGGGACGTGACAGCTGCTGAAATCGTGCACAGGCAAACAGTTTAAGGGGAAAAGAAATACTGTAAATAATTGACATCACGGCAAGAAATGTAGGCAGAGCAGAGGTAAAGAGGGCGACTCAGAGGAGTCTGGCAGCAGGAGAAGAGATCAGGACTTCTCCTGGAAGTCAAACTAAAGAAGAGTGCACGTACAAACAGATCCACACCTTCTCACCTGTGCACTACGCCACATACCAGAAGACAAAAGAAGTTCTTGACCTTTTCTGCACTGCTTGGCAATCCAAATTTTACCCACCTACGAGCAGTCTCTTGCCAACATCTTCCTCTTTCCTCCTCTCCACCAAGCTGATGCAAACGACCCCCATGCTCGTCCCCAGCACTGCAGCAATCTTGGTCACCAAATAATGCTGATGAGTAGACGTGGATTTTAAAGGGTCAATCCTGCCATTGATGATGGCCTCACCTACATGGACTCACTTCTCCTAGCCCAGCCTTTCATGGTGAAGCTATGTGGAAAGCTTCCCCGTGCACCCAGCACGTTCGGGGCACACCAGAGAGGATCCTGCTCTCAGCTGGGGCTGCTGAGCACCACGGGGTCACCATCAGGGGTAGCTGCAGAAATGACCACCTTTGGTTTGAAGGCTTCAAGAATATTTAACCAGTGCTCTGGAACAACAGATGAGTGCTTATAGTTTCAATCCCAGCAGTAAAACACCTCCTTTGATGACTACAGCTGCTACGAAGGGCTAAAGGTCATCATTTTGCCTGACCTTTAACTATTACAGCAATACTTAGTGACCTGCATTTTAGAAGTTATGAACAGACAACACTACTCAGGCTAAGCAATCTGCCACTGCCTTGACAGATTTCCAAAGAGACGTGAAGTACCTGCCTTTCTCAAGTGACTTGTACGATGCACACACAGAGAGCTCTGCAGATACCCAGAAAAACCCACCGTTTCCCTCTGGGTACAGCTCACCCAAGCAGGAGATGGAAGGAGACAGTTTATTATGCTCTGTGGAGGCAAAAATTGGCACAACAGCTCCAGGTACCACTTCATCACAGCACAGCGTTGAAGAAAGGAGACTTCAACTAGCAACTCAGCTAACCAGACACCTTTAAAGAGGAGCGAGTAATGAGATTTCTTAGCGAGTAGTTCATTCAAGGGGCGTGCAGTGACACCAAGAACGAGGTAAAAATCCCCATTAAGATCTCTGTGCAAGTCAAGAGCATGTAGGAGGGCTGGTGTTCTCAGAGATAAGATGGGTATCTTGCCTTGCACAGCAATCAATCGATTTTTAGGGGTCAACTGCCAGACCCCACCAGACTCCTCTTGCAGAACGTGGGCGGTTTTAGGGCAAAAGCCTGCACGAGGCATCACTGTTAAAGTTCAGCCCTGCTCCTAGAGCCACAGGACTACCAACTGTGACCAGGAGGTGAAGAAACCTTGATAATGACTCTTCTGTGCAAGCAATTCAGTTTAAGAGCTGCTGTTCAAGAAGCATGTCACCAAGATGAAAGGTGACCACATTTCTTAAACATGATTCATTTCTTAAAGAGTTTTCCAGAGGCAGCAAGGATCCCATGAACCCTCTTGTCTACACACAGCCCTGTAGGCAAGTGCCTCATCGGGGTGTGCCTAATGGTGTATCAGACCCTCATCCAGCCTACCTGTCCCAAATCCAAGCCTAGTATGGGAGGGCTGAGCTTCACGTGCCTCTAAGGACATGCTCTGGTTGGGACAGGCAAGTGACAGCTCACGGTGGTGTGAACAGCAAATCTGGTGTCAAGAGCAACTTCTAGTCCAGAGCAAAAATAGGCATACCAACTCCTTGGATTTCAGCGCAAGACTGGCCCTTGTAACCTCTTTGTGCCACATGAAGGAGATTGGAAACCCAAGTCCACCTTTCCTGTTTGACTTCTCATTAAAAGCAAGGGAGCCCTTCTGTACTTCCGAAAGACATCTGGACCTTAACGGTACTGTCATGCCAGCAAGAAAAGATGGGAACCTTGCAATTCAACAGGGTCTACCCCTGAGAAACTACATTTGGGCACTCTCCACGCGGTGAATGATGGAGTTTTTCCTCGACAAGACAGCCACGCAGAGCATCTGTCCTCCAGTGCGCAAAGGGATGATGCTGACTGCCCATCCTCCTCTTCCAGCTAGAGGATGGCTCACAGGCAGCCAGCTCAGCTGAAGTCCCCAGACCTGGCTCCCGTTTTCGGATACACAGCCTGGCTCACCGAAGGATGCTGCAGCTGGTTCAGGCAAGCCTCAGTTCGCTTAGTGCGAGGCTGGAGAGAAACGACTCTCCGACAGCTGGCAAATGCAGCTGCCTGCAGCTGATGGGGGATAACAAAGAACCAGCCGCTGCTTAGAAGTGCGTTTCTGTCGCCCATACCTCCGAACAGCAGATTTCCTCTGGCCACGGGGTGGTAGAGAACAGAGAGTCCGTAACGCAGATCTCTGAACGCTGGTAACTGATCCAACCCCATCCAAATGTCACGGTTGCTGTCAATACAAAACTGTTCCTTTCTCTTCCTGCCGTCCTCCACTTCATCCATGGGGCATCCATTAGGTTCAAACACAAAGGCAGCAAAGAGCCTACAACAAGAGCCTCATTAACTGACTGTACAACTGGATTTGTTTTGGAGTACAGTGCCGTCCCCCGCACTGCAAGGCAGAGCTCTTGCTGGAGGAAAAAAAATAGATCAAATTAAAAAATATCTTGCATACCTTAATATTGCAAGCAGCTCTTCCGTCAGACTTAAAACAACAGCATTACCGGCTGTAAAAGGGACAAAAAACCCCAGGAAGTCTCCCAAAACAGCAGACCAAATGAAAAAAGAAACAGATGAAGGAGGTTTCAAATCTGCCCTGGAGAGAATGTGTGTTGCAGCTTTAACCTGCTGCAGGGAGGGTGAAAAAAGGAAACAGGATAACAGAGACCAGAAATCAGATTTATTAGGACCAACCAGGTAGATAAAAGACAGATGATCACCAAGCGATGATGGCTATTTTGGAATCAGCTGACTTCTGAAAATGTCTAGTCAGCTTTAGCATTCCATACACATGAAATTAGTGTCCACACAAGAGTACTCTCCCAGAAGAACAGGATTTAATGCAGCCGAGATAATTATCTAGATCCTTCTTTATCCCATTAGTGGTTTTCATTCGCATCCTGGAACACCATAAGCGGATTGTTCAAGAATTATTTGCCATCCGCTGTTTCAATCCCGATTGGAATTATCTTTATACCTCAGTATGAAGAAAAGAGATTACATCCCTGCCAGAGCTTGCTGCAATGCCCTCTTTTCTGAGGCGCCTTTTATCATTTTCATTCTATAAAGTAATGAAAAGAATCAGAAAACAATTGTCATGGCCATGATCTTGCCCTCTCGTCCTCTTCCTTCCCCACACACAGGTTTGGGAGGAGGAGGAGGAGATGCTCCTCCACCGCATCCCCTGCAGTGGATGCACCACTGCACCTGCACAGGGATGAAGCTCAATGAGACTCGGTCATCAAATTATCCAGGACAGGATCCAGAAATGCTCCCAGCTTCCTTTTTGCACCACGCTCCACTAATAAAAGAACAAGGATGAAACTGTTAAAACCAATTAAACAAATCAGTTGATGTAAGAGAAAGAAGTGGGATTCACTGCACCAGAGATCCCAGGGGCGTATGCTAAACGTCGCATCCTGCGCTCTCTAGTAATATATGTCACTATGCAAGCTCCGATGGAGATAAAGCCAGCATCATTCAAACGGCCGACACAATCCCTTCCTTCAAGGCCTAAAACAAAAAGACAACAAAATTCCCCTCCCGGCCACTCTAATCTCCTGCCAGGTTTTGTATTAATGGAAGAATTCAATCTCCTTCCAGGTATGGCGAGGACACAGCTCATCTCCCGACGGGCATCCGCGAGTCTGCCCAGCAGCGAGTAAAGATGCCTGGCTGTCACAAAAACTATCCCTCCTCCTTATAGAAACAGGAGGAGGTAGGTATTCAGACCCGACAGCAATAGGAATGCATGTATTTTTTTTAAAAAGCATGCTTTACGGCTGTGTAACGAGATCTGTAGGAGAGTTATCTTTACAAACAAGTTATTAAAAGGGGGAAGAGGGACACAATAATAGCAGGTGCCAATTACTCAGCTCCCAGCAGAGACTTTCCAATTTCTCACCTTCCCCCAAAGCACGATGTGTTGCCGCACGGCATCACCTTCACTTCCACGTCTAACACCCTCTCGGAGTATCGCTCCTCTCCCAAAAAGCACAGCCGCATCGCTGCTGTGCCGCCCCACCAACCCTGCCCCAGAGTTGAGACCAATACGACATGAAAGTTTTTGTGAAACAGCAGAAAGTAAATAAAATTATCTTTTTATTTGACTCCAGAATCCGGCCACCCCTCCCGCCAACAAGAACAGCAAATTTGTGAGCTAATTGAGACTGCCAGGTTTGCATCTCTGCAAATATCTGCTTAGTTTCAGGAACAAAATGCCGGTAACGATTTTGTTATTTTAAGACGGCGGCATAGTTTCAGACAGTAAATGTCCACATTGCAACTGGAGCCGTCAGAGAGATCCCATCCTCTGAGGCAAGCACACCAAGGCAATGATTAATATTACAAAAGTAATCCGAGCCTTTAAAATCATTATTTCCAAAATCAGCAAATAATTACCAAGGCCTTCAGCAATCAATACTCAAGATAAACAGACAATTAAACTGCAGAAGAAACAGAAGAAAGTAGTTAATATTCGCCAAACACAAGCCAAATACACTTCTTCGTGGTAACCAAACACTTCCAGTAAATAGATATTTGAGCTCACTGGAGAGGCACTTTCAGAAAGTAATAAATTAATCTAATAAAACAGACAGACAGGGTGGAACCAGACATTAACGAAACACAAACTGATCTATACGGAGCCAACCCACAATCCATGTCCTAATTACGCTCATCCACAGCCCTGGGTACTTACCTCACCCACCCAGGTCAGCTCTTCAGCTCGGGGAAAAGACACGGTTCACGCAGACTCGCTGGCACGACAAAGCAGAGAATTTTAGCCATCAAATGACGAAGTTTGTGCTCAGCTAGAATTTGCATTTCCAATTTTTTTTCTAAATACTTCTCGCTCCTCAAAGTCAGCCAATTAATCTCCTTTTAAACATGGTTCTTGCTTTGCCTTCAAATTTAGTTTAAGCTCCATCCACGAGGTGCGGGACGGGCTCTCACCACCCGGCAGTGCCAGTCGCCCACGCGCGATGCCCGTGCAGGCATCCCCACGGCACGTCCCCACTCGGGAACCGAGTGGGTTTGTCCTGGGGGGCTGCGCCCTGCCTCGCCGTCACTCCTGGGACCCGGAGGGACTCGGAGCAATCCCTGACACTCGGTGCAAGGACCAGCAATATCTCCTCCCCAGCAGCCCAAACTTTACCAGCTTCTACCCAAAATCATTGCTTGGAGTTAACGAAGCCACGCTATTAGGTGAGCATCTGGTAAAGTTCCTCAAATGGTGGATAACTTGAGCTGGACAAGATTAAGAGAGGGGGAGACGTGTGGGAAGATGTCTATCCTGGTCATTTTCTGCAACATCAAAGGAAGAAGGAAGGGGGGAAACGGAGGGAAATGGAAGAAAAAGAGAAAATATATCAAAGGCAGCTCCGGAGAGAGCGCAATGAGAGACGGCATGAAAAAGGGATAGTTAAAACACGAAAGGCGAGATCAAATAAAAGCAAAAGATCATAGTCTGGGTGCAGAGAGGAGGGAGGGGAGACCACCACACCATTTTCGCCAGCATTAACTGAATAATTCATTTGACAGGTACTTGTCTGTGGCAGCGGTTGGGTCCGAGAGAGCCCAACACCGTCCAGGTCCATCCACCCACCCGAGCAACCCGTACGGTCAAACGCTGTTCCTGCTCTTCCCATCCAGCCTGGGGACACACCATGGGGACACTGCACAGCAGCTCTGCTCCCCTCAGCACCCGTCTTTTGGGGAGGAATACAGCAATTTAGCCTTCACTCAGAAAACTTCACCAGCTTCTTCTGTATGAAGCTCTTGGTACTGGCAGGGTTGGTCTTGCTACTATGCTTTCACTAAAACAGGCTATGTGAATGTGTACTGCCATTACACTTAAGTAGCTCATATCTCAGTACTGGAAGCATTTCTTTCATTATTTACAAGGGTTTCTGAAGGCTATACGACTTTTTTGGTACCACAGGTCTCCTATCTAAGCCATGAAATTCCTCAGAGCAGTGATAATACATAAAGGATTTATTGCAGCGTACATACAAGCAGCGAGTGACAAAAAAGGGTTTCCAGGTTAAACCTTATTTCCAGAAAGCTCTCGCCATCGCAGGGAGAGACGAAAGACCTGTGTGCTCTAAGGCAGTCTTGAAAACGTGACCAGGATGGTCTGAAAACTCACTGAGGAACAGACGTGGTCCAGGCAGCAGCACGGACACCAGCCAACGCCGTGCTCTCCCCCAGTTCAGCATCCATCCCGCTACCAACAAGTCCTAAAGCACCGGAGCGACAATTATAGTTACGGGTAAATGGACACTGCAACGTAACAAAACTCATAATGAAAATAAAAGACAGGTGGAGACTAATTTTTACACAGAAGCTTCGTTAAAGCCTAACGACTTACATTTTCATGCTACTGCTGTCCACTTTAATATAAGCAGAAATGAAAATATCTTGCACAAATGTGTCTAGTCCCTTCAAAATACAGATTAACCTTTAGGTAAGTATTTATCCTGTATGTAACGCAAGAAGGCAGGAATATTTAAATATTAGGGGAGTCACTCCAAGGCAGGGGCAGGCAGGAGGGAAGATGGAGCTACAGAGCCGTCTCTGTGCATCAGAGACGTGTCCATGCTAACGCACGGATCCTGGAGACTCAAATGTGACTTGACACCGGGACAAAAACAGAAGGAGAAGCAGCCAGTGCCACAATTAACACAGAAAGAGATGATTTAAAACTGAAATCTGCCCCTCCCGGATTTTCTTGCTTTGCAAGAGAAGCCTGACGTGAGCTCAAAAACACCCCCAAGAAGGGCATCACTGAGTAAAAAGCCTCCTACACTTCAATTCAAATTAAAAACGCAGAAAAAATGCATTTCCCTCCATCAAAGACAACAACTCTCTCCCCAAATAAGGAAGCTGTTAAGCAGATGCTTGATCAGCACTCCCCAAAAAGCCTCTCCTCCTAACAGCGTTAACCTGCCAGCCCCCACTGAAGTTCCTCCGTTTATTTTAATAGTTTCCATAATCCTTTAATTTGACCAATTGTCCTGGTTTCGGCTGGGATAGAGTTAATTTTCTACCTAGTAGCTGCTATAGTGCTATGTTTTGGGTTTAGAATGATGTTGATAACACACTGATATTTTCAGTTGTTGCTAAGTAGTGTTTATACTAAGTCAAGGATTTTTCAGCTTCTCATGCCCAGCCAGCAGGAAGGTTGCAGGGGCAAAAGAAGCTGGGAGGGGACACGGGCAGGACAGCTGACCCAAACTGGCCAAAGGGATATTCCACACCATATGAGGTCCTGCCCAGTATATAAACTGGGGGGAGCTGGCCAGGAGGGGAGGATCGCTGCTTGGGGATCGTTGCCCGGGCATCGGTCAGTGGGTGGTGAGCAACTGCATTGTGCATCACCTGTCTTTTCTTGGGTTTTATTCTTTTCTTGCATTCATTTTCGTTACAATTATTATTATGATTATAGTACTTTTTATTATTGTTAATATTATATTTTAGTTT
>NW_009626163.1:0-35578 GCF_000690535.1 Cariama cristata | reverse complement strand
TTGGGGTTGTTCAGCCTGGAGAAGAGAAGGCTCTGGGGAGACCTTCTAGCAGCCTTTCAGTACCTAAAGGGGCTACAAGAAAGCTGGGGAGGGACTTTTGACAAGGGCATGGAGTGATAGGACAAGGGGCAATGGCTTTAAACTGGAAGAAGAAAGATTTAGATTAGATGTAAGGAAGAAATTCTTCACGGTGAGGGTGGTGAGGCAGTGGCAGAGGTTGCCCAGAGAAGTTGGGGATGCCCCCTCCCTGGAAGTGTTCAAGGTCAGGTTGGATGGGGCTTTGATAGGTCTTTGAGCAACCTGGTCTGTGGAAGGTGTCTCTGCCCACGGCAGTGGAGGTTGGAACTAGATGGTCTTTAAGGTCCCTTCCAACCCAAACAATTACATGGTTCTATTATCCCATGGATTCTATCTTTAGCACAAATAATATGAGCTTTTGGGTCTAGGCACCCCAAGGTTTGCTATGTAGCCTTTGTTTATTTAAGTGCTGCCTTCAAGAAGACAGTGTGCCCTCTGCCTGCCACATTTAATTCAGACTGCTTTAAACATTAGATGAGCATAAAATAAAGCAGCATTTATTTTATAAAACAAATAATTAACTACTTCTTTATAGTACTATAAAAAGGGCTTGGATTTGTCTCACCTAAGTGGGAGAGCTGATCATTCTTAGCTCCATTCATGGTTGGTAAAAGAAACGAGTGTTTCTAGAACACATTTCTAATCTGTTTTAGAGGACTGTTTAGGCACTTTTTTTTTCCTACATGGACTGTAAAGGATTCTAGATCAGTAATTCAAAGACAAATTTCCACACTACCAAAAAAAGCAAAACAAAGTGAGACACAATCCTGGAGCATGCTTAAACATGTGTGTTAAGCATGGATGTCTTAAACTTTTGTTTCTGCTCAGATGCTCTGCTGTCTATTTTGCTTTATCCCCACTTCAGCTTGTCCTGGGGATTTCTTTGTGCGCACACATGAGACCTTTGTAATCTTCCTCTGTCTTGATTCATTTATCCCATATGACTTCAGGATCAGCATTTAATCTAGGCATGCACATGATATCTTAGGGTCATCCCCTTGTTTGCACTCTGAGACTGGGCTTTGAGATACGAAATACAAGTAGTGCACTCCCTGTACACTGTCACCAGATTTCTTTGAATTTTCAATCATATTTCTAGCCCATAATTAACACCTTCCTTCCGGTCTCAGTGGCTTCCTTAAAAGTTTACAACATTTCCATGACTGCTGCAACACTTGAAAATGATAGATCATTGAAGTATTAACCGTACATCCCTCTTATTACATTTGCCAGTTCCAAGACACTGTCAACTTTCCATAATGACATCTTAATAATATAATTGACAGATTTGGCCTTTAGAAAGCTTTTCCTGTATTACTCTCCTCAACTCCCACTTTTTATCAGTTTTACCATCACAGCCTCCTTCCTCACAATGGTTTTACTAACCAAATTTAAAAAATAAAGCAGACGCTAAGCCTGGTGTTCTCCCCTGTTTGATGACTGCTCATAGTTCACAACTGCTCTTCAAAAGCCTCTCCCACCTCCCTTATGTCTGAGTTTGGTATTAAGTCGCCTGCTAAAGCAGGTTGGGATGTTGCAGGCAAACACCACCAGCCTGTTCCATACGCATGGCAGCCAGAGACAAACAAGCATCACTTGGCACCATTTTTTTGGATGCTTGTTAAGAAAGAGGGAGGAGGAGGATACGTGGCCAAACCTACCATGCCTCTGTTCAGTTTTTCCCAAGGTGATGGCCATTCTCAAATGTCATGCTGGTGTGTACACTGTAGAACTTTACAGTCCTCCTTTTTGACCAATCTTACTTGCATGATGCAACCACTAGGTATAATATTTTGCAGCACTCCCTACTACAGACCATGCATCTCTGGGCATCCACCTTGTCCCCACCTCTTCTATTTTGTAACTATCCTATGAATTCTTGTATGACTCCCACCACTACCAATCACTGTCTCATAGCCATAAAAATAAATAAAATCTATTTTCAATGGCAATAAATAACGTTTATTTTATTTTCAAAAGGGAGAGAACCTGAAATTAAAGCCAGACTTAAATCTAGACTTCAAAGCTCTTAGACTTTTCCATTCCTCTGTCATTGCTTGTAAGTTGGGAATAGATGTAGGAGGCATATCAAAAGGGCATTAAGCAAAAGTGTGTTACATTTTCCCACCTTCCTACATATACTTGCACCACAAAATGAAGATTTGACAGGATGAGCTAAAGCCAAATCATTGATACTGGTGATTCTTTCCACTGACTTTAATGATTTTGATATGTCTTTAAGCTGTGGTTATTCATTTCGTAGCTACACATGAAGTCTAACAGATCTACAAAGTGCTAGTTAAGGAAAGTAAAGTATATTCATATAATCATATACATCGGAGATCAATATGACAGGTTGTTTTCCTCATCTCTAGTAAACACTTCAGAAAAAAAACAAAATAGTTATTTGAAAGACAAATACATGCAATGAGATTTAGCACTGTCAATTAGCTTTTAAATCCAGTAGTAAATACTCTACAACATTCTGATACATGTTCATGGTAGTATGAGGCTGCAGGACTATAATATCACGTAACCCAATAAAAGGGAAGAAGATTTCTTGCCACTTTAAGCGCATTGGAGAAGCACAGCGAAGTTTATATTAGCATATCACAAATGTGAAACTGGGACACAGATTCAATGCGAAATTAGAACAGCAGCTGGTATCCTGTTAGCAAGTAAAGTGTATTTGCTTGGGGAAAAAAAAGACCAATGCAAAATCAAGCCATGCAAATGAACAGAGAACAATCAGTCAGTAAGGGATCTGTGAACTGCACTGTACATCTCAGGTTGCCTCTGTACCGTGCTGTAAGTCACTTCACTTAAATATATACTTAGTGGGGTCAGATCATGTTTCTTAATCATCAAGAATGTATTTTCCTTTATATACAATCTGAAAATTGTTGAAATTTAGACTCTGACAGGTTTGGCCATGCTTTTAAATCTATTTTCTTTCCTGCATCATGCAGTTCAATGAAGTATGAAGCAAAATTTCACATTCTCCTAAAGAACACAGACTAACGTAGTAAGCAGGCAGAATACACAAAACATGTTAAATTATATTTCATACAAAAATGTTCACTATTTATTTATAAAAAAATAGTATGCCTTTTAACAGCCAAGCAGAGAACAACAAACTTTTAAAGTCACGCTTTCTTCTTTGAATTCCTTTCACGTCATCCAGTTGGCACAAAGGGAATCAGGCACTTTATTCTCCCATTCTTCACCCCCTCTTCCCCCATCTCTTTCTCTCTCCTGGCATGACAACAGTTACATCTTTCACTCCATCTCCTATCCAGCAAGATACATTACCAACAGTGTGTTGGGGCAGTCCTTGAGGACACACACACCACTTTGCTCTGACCCTGTGGGTTCCCCAGCACAGAATCCGCAGTGACTTAGTTTAGTTCTATGTTCCCTCCTCTGTGAATAACAGCCAAGACTAAGCCAGTGAATGCTATTTTTATTCAACAAAATACAGCACCAGGTTATCTAGAGCCAGGCATTTGCCCCTACCTGGCTTCACAAAGCACCACCTGAAATATTTTCTCTATTTTCTCTCTTATTTTCTCTAACGCTGAATATCTCAGCAGAGACCCATGTGTAAAGAGGCTGGCGTTCAAGACAGAAGGCAAGTGCGAATCTTCTTCCAGACCAGCTGGCTGAGGCCACTGAGACAGTTATTGAAAAACTCCTGTTATGTCCTCTTTTTTCAGCTCTTTACCCTTATTGCCACGGGTTTACCAATGTTTAATGCTTTTTGAGGAAGGTGCAGTCCTGAGGAGCTGCAGACACCCTGAAAGACATCTAGCTTAAGCCTAGTGAAGTTCAAGAGTAACTGCTGGAACTGGCAACCAAAGTAATGAGTATTTAAGATATCTACTGTCTAGTAGTCTAACTTGCCTTGCCTACACTCTCATATTTATAAAATACTCTGAGTTTAATTATTTTAGAAAGAATCAAAAATGAGGTCCTTCAGAATACATGGGCAGAGACAATTTTAAATATCATCCAAAACTTTTAGATTTAATTTACACAGGTAAAGCAGCTCCAAAATTACAAGGAATAGGTACACAAGCCTTACATGCTCAATGTAAGGATTTACAAACAACAAAACTGTTCTCAGTTTCCTGGCACTGGATGGAAATGCAGCATTTACTCTCTTAACCCTTCCTTGCAGCATTATTTGCCCTTTTGATAAATATCCACTTAAAAGGCTTGTTATTTCGCTGCAGTGTTATCTCACAGAATGCAAACCTAGAAATCAGATTATAAATAAATCAGATTCATGTATAGGGTCTCAGGAGCTCTGAGTGACTATCGAGCAGCAGTTCCCCAGCCAGAGGGATGGCTCAGCTCTCCTCTGAGCACACCACCACAGAACATATCTCACGTGGCAAGGGAGGGGTAGATTTTTCCATGTGAGGGACTGTAACCCCCTTCTGCTTTTGCACAAGAGGAAGACGGGCTGGACTAGGCTGGAATATGGTCTTCAATGGCCATATTCAGATTGCTTACTCAGATGCCATTGTGGCATCTAAGACCAAGACCTGCTTTCAAGGCCACAAAACTTGCCTCCTTACATACTCGGTAAGCAGAAGCCGGGAGGCAGGGATGACATTCGAGATAAGTTTCTACAGGAGAAACTCTCAGAGGCAATTACATGCCTCCACTGACTCCAGTGACCTGCATAGCCAGTGTCCTCAAGCACTCTATTAAAGTTAAATATTATAATAGTTACATCCCAGACTGCTACCCATTGCCATCTGAATACAGACCTGAGTGACTTTGCTTCTTTGGATTTGCTGTACAGCACTAAAGTACTGCGTTGCGGTTTTATAAAAACTAAAACTATGAAATCTTAATTGCACCCTGATTTGGTGATTTAATAATATGATGTTTTTAATGTATCTGTTCTAGGTTTGTATAAGGCTTTAAAAAATCATTACGCATTCATAGACTAACGTAGTGAAGCCAAAACATCAGTAAAAAACCTTTAGTCTCAACAGCTTCATTAATATCAGAATGATTAAGCAATACCGGCCAAGCATCACTGCACCACACAGAATAGTGGGAGTTTTCAATGTCATAAAGACTAAAGATATACCATACTTTACAAAAGTTGAAAATATATAAAATTTATATCATCCTTTCGTAATTTTTGCAGGCAAACAGAACCACTTTCATCCTGTTAATAATAACTAAATTACATGCAAAAAGAATATATTGACTACAACTCCACCTACACATTTTTTTCATGCTTTTCATACATGGTGAACTATTGCCTTTCTGGAATTTACTTTGATGCCATGTAAATCACATGGAGAATGGATGGTTTAACTATCACAGAATAGTCATGCCAGTATATCCTTCTAAGTACTTAGCTTCCTTTTCTTTAGATTAGGTGATCTGGCTGATGAGATGTTAAAAAATCAAACTGAAGGATTGCTTTCTAGTTTGAAAGTCAGGAAGGGTGACTGCAGGTAAAGGCTTCAGGACAGAGGTGAGAACATTTAAAATAACAGTAGGACATCAAACCTCATCTCAGAGGACAAGCTGATCTACAAATAAGAATGAGAAAGAGTGGTCTGCACAACTGACACATTGTGTTAGCTCAAGAAGAACAAATTGGTCGCGCTTACCGCATGATTGAAGGTCAATATGCCTGACAAATGACAAAAAGGCTCTGGACTCAGGAAAGACCAAGATAAAGGCCAAGGATGCATAACTAACCCAGGTAACAATCAAGCATCTTTAGAATTAATGGCCAGTATCACAGTGCCATCCTATAATGCCTACAGTTCATTTAGAAGAAATGTTTGGGTGAAAATTCTCAGTGACGCACATCAGACTATTATGAAACAGAATTTGCCTGAATATATTTGACTTAAAGTGCCTTGGATTGTTGTTGCAGTGACTTTATTCAATAAAACATATTTAAAGTTGGTACTGAAAGCTTTCAAAAGTAAAAATTGCTGCTAGGTACCTGACGCTGCTTTTGCACAGCTCCTCCAGATTCTACATTAGCAAGCTGAGCCATTCCTAATTGTGCCAGCAGAACAGAACTAATTTAAGTACAAACAACTTAGCAGGGGCACACGAGGTGACTTGAACCATGTCCTGAACTGTTGCAGTGTTTTCTTGCAGCTGTGCTGGGTGATCTTAGACCATTCCAGCTGTGATGCTCTCCCACAGCTGAGTCCATGGTTCCTGGCACCATTCCCAGAGACATCAGGTTTGGACAGATTTTGAAAAACTCACAGTGACCTGAGACACTGCTATAGGAAAACTACTTAAAGCTGTTGTGCTCCTATACCCTTATCTCCTTCCTCATTAAGATTTAAGATTAAAACTGTCCATAGCAAGATAAGAGGTAGCCAAAGAAACCACCAGAGCACTTCGATGTGGAGGCAGGATTGGGACAAACGTTACAAAGAACAGTATTACTGGCGCAAAGTTCTTCCCTGTCACACAGTTCCCAATAAAATAACAAACAATTTTTGTACGTCTCCTCTACAGCTTTTTGATTTGCTTGACTTTCAGGACTGCAGCTTACAATAGGGATCAGACTGAGTACTTCATGAATACATCAGCCTGTGCATCATGAGCTAAAATGTGAGGTCCTAGAGCAAGGAAGGGCTGCTGTAGGTCAAGGTTAGTTCCTAAATCCAATCCTCTCTTTTTATAGCGCTGCTTTTCCAGTTCCTAAGTCCAGTATGATGTTTAGCACTGTGAGGAAGACACTGGAAACTTCATGTCTGAGAACTGGGCAGTGGTGTGTTGGAAGGAATTGATACGCCCAAAAAAGTGGCTTTAGAGTCTCAGCCTGGCAATCAGTTTCCTCCTCAGTGTGGCCAGGCACTGCTGGCATGCTCTCAGACAACAATGAGAACTGTTGCAAATATGTGGGCAACACACACAATCCAATCTATTCCCTTAGCAGTTCAAATTAAAGCTTCTAACATATTTTCAATCTCCTTCAGCGTTCAGTCTACTTCTTGAGTTAGAAGTCATGGGGTAGGTTAAGGAAAGATTAAGTCACAGCACGATGTCCATGTTTTTCCAATTAATTTAAGTACCAAATCTATATTTTTGCTGCATTTTCATATTCTTTTCCAGCTTCTTGATAGCACTTAGGATCAGTACATAGCCTGGAATGCAAAGTAACTTGTCTTCTATACCATTAAGTTTCCTAAGAGCTTTACTATTTTAGTGCCATTTGGATTCATTCCCTCTGGCAATCCCGTCTCAATGTAAATGCTCCAAACTGTTCTCACCCTAATATGCTGCACTACGGAAATTCACTGTAGACAGACTTCAGGATATTGAAAAGGATAATTTATCAATAGAATTTAAGCTCAATTCAAGTTAACAAGAAGAAAGATCAGCGTAACCCTGTAACAGTGCTTATTTTCTATGTTTCAGCAGAAATTTAAAACTCATAGATAATAACTGACAGTAGGTTTTTTTCCTCCATTTTGTCCCATCTGAAACAAAACACTTTTCACACTTCTTATGCTGCCAATTCTTGTTTGGCATCTTCAAAGATATCTAGTTGAGAATACATAATGGCAACTGACACAATCTATGTATACGCACTATCTATGCATACATACTTTGTTGAATCTAATTGCCTTGAGCATGTTGTCCTTTTTGTAACAATTAATGAAAATCCTATGTTTCTGAAAGCCTATCAGAAAGCAGCAGCATTAAAAAAATATTGCTTATAAATCTATTTCATCTTGAAACAGAACTACATGCGATCATGCAAATGATTCAGGAAGAGCTGCTTGACATATTTTAAAGCGTAGAGATGAAAGTTGCACAGCTCCAGAAAAAAATTCTGGCTTGAAAATCTGAGCAATAGAATTTAAGACTATGTTTGACTTGAGAACAGTCAGTGAGGAAATGAGCTGATGATCTGAGTGATGAAATAGCCACGCTGAAATGTATTGTCTCATTTGCTTTCCTTAATGGAAATAGGAACCTACATGATCAGATAGCCAGATACAAAAGTATTCAGTATTCAGATGTATTTTAATACATGTAATATGGACGTGATTTTTAGACCGTTTTAAGGTGTAATCATATAGTAAATGGAAATTCTTCTATAAATTTTCTGACCTCACTGCACATAGAATTTCTTCCCAATTCTGGCAGTAGATCTTAACTTCATTTAGGTAAGGCTGCATTGTGTAGCAAAACTGGTTTTGGAACAGCCATAGTTTTTCATCTTTAATCTACTAATGGGGCTTAAAAAGAAACTACTGCCTTCTGAAATCCATAGAAGACCAGTTGTTAGTTAACAAAGGCATAAATACGACACTGAAATAATGGATTAAGAGTACAGCAAGGCTGCGCAGTCAAATACTCAGATATTAGATGATTACCAAATCTATGTTTCCACGCAAGCAACCATTTCCATGCAGAACATGTACCCACTTGCAAATCTCCTCTCAGGAAGGACACCACCATCCTCATCAGCCCAGTCACTAACACTGAAATTTTATTTGAGGCACTCAGCACGGGCAGTATTGGAGTTTAAACCAACTGGAAACACGGTCTCATAATGGGAAGACCTTGGGAGTGCTTAAGGTTAGGATTCATTCCTGCAAATACTTTGATACTTTAGGGGTTCAAAATTCACCCCAAAGGAATAAATATCAGGACTGTAACCTACAGAGAACTGGTAAGACTTGGGATTTGTAAGCAGTTAGAAGTTGAGCCTTGGTATCCTTACTTGCACTTAAAAAATGACATTTTCATCAGTATGTCTTTAACATTTTTCGCAGTGGAGCATTTGCAGAACACCAGTGACAGTGACTGTGATAGAAGTGTCAATTGGTAGAGATATAACAAGATGACAGATATTTCTTCCCAAGAGACACTGGCTATTTATACTAACTCCTTGTTCCCTGCCCCTCTAGCCTCTTTCTACCATTTCTTTTTTAATTTCCAGCCTTTTTCTGCCTACTGCCACCTTTTCTGCCCTTTCCATTCCCTTTCTTCACCTATTTCGTGATTCTTTTTATAACGTCTTGTCCTTTTCTACCAATCTTCATTTAAATTTTTTCATAATTCCAGCATAGCCTAGGGCAGGAATGACTCATCCCTTCACTCTTAGCGCTGAACCAACCTGTTACACTTTTATGCTACAGCATTTGCAATAATCACCTTTTTAATTGTGTTTTAAGGGGGTACCTCAATGAAATACAGTAACAAGTTGCTTTGAAACTGCTGAGGTCTAATAAAAGCATTCCAAGAACAAAGACTATTTCCTCAATTAGTTGAACATACTAGACACATACCTACCTTAAATTTCAATTTCAGAAGCAAATTAAACTTTGTAGGTTGCAGTGATTGGAGTGGGTTTACAAGCTTGCAAGGTCACTTCCCGATTGTTTTGTCTAATATATACTTTTCTACTTAAATATTTATATACAAAATAATGACTGCCACTCTGGCTCTGTTCCTGTGATGTTCTACTGAGGAGATGAAAGAAATCCCAGGTGTATTTTTTTTCTTCTTGTAACACAGTGAGTCTGAAGTTAGCAGGAGGAAGTCTTTTCTACCTTTGGCAAGTCTATTTGACCCACAACACATTTTTCCCATTTTTAAAAATGAAACATTCAGGTTGTCAAAAGTCATGCAAGTTTGCTTAATAAAAGACAGCTTATTGTGCAAAACTTTTTCAGCCTCACTTTAGAACACTTTTCTACCTATACAACTTTTACTTATGCTAAATAAGTCAGAACGGATGGCCCTATGGAAAATCACAGCCATTTTGCTGGTCCAGAGCAAACTGGCTCAGATGCCTTAAGGGAACTATACGTAACAAGACCCTAACAATGACCCTAACAAGAAACGAAGCCAGAAGGTAACATTCTGATCTAAAAGAAGATGAAGAAAATATTGCCATTTATTTCAGCCAGGACAAGATTATCCATGGCCATCTGAGATGCACTTTATGCAATGTTCATCATCCTATTCTCAGGGTACTGAAAAAGAAGTTGCTTGAGTCTTCGCTGCTTCCCATACAACATTGTAGAGTAAGGGTCTGTCAGCTACAATATTATCTTCAAACTTGAGTCCTTCTATAGCACCCTGTCTGGCCAGTTAGACTGTAGAAACTTTGAATATCACATCGCACCGTGTTGCAACTCATTTCACTATATCACAAAGTGGGACTATGAATAAGAACATTCTGTCTGGATCACAGTCAACCCTTACAGTAACTGCTGATCTTCATTACTTACTGGTACAGTAACAAAAATAATGCCTGTCAAACACTGACATTTAACATCTCCTGTCTGGGAAATGGAAGAAAAATGTAGTATCTGGAAGAGAAGACAGCCCAGAGTTAACATGTAAGTGGTGGGTATTTTTGTTCGCTTCTAAACTAATGAGTAAATGGCATTCCTCTTCATTAAAATTCAAGCATGGATAAATAATGTATAGATCTACCGATACACAGAACTATTTTGAGTTCCTTTGGGTTTTACTTTTGCCACTCTTCTGTTATGTCTGCTTATATAGTGGGAAAAGCACCGTACAGACACCTGTGAAAAAGAAAGTGCCTGGTGACACTCAGCATTGCCACAACCATGTCCTCAGACCACGGATTTCTCAACATCAGAAGCAGACACCTGATCCACAAGCTGTCATCAGGACAAGTGAAGCACTTGAGGCTGGAAATCACAGCAACCAGTGTGCTGAGCAAGAGGAAACCAGAAAGGGCAATATGCCCTACAAAGGCTGTGTTCAAACTCTGACACATCCTGGTAGATCCCAGCCTGCAATGCACTCCTGAACTACTTTTTCCCAGGTGCAAAACCTTACATTAGTCTTTGTTGAACTTGATAAAGTTCTTGTTAGCCCACTCTTCCAGCCTATCCAGGTCTTCCTGCAGGGTGGTTCTCCTTTCCAAAGTGTCCTTCCCCACTCAGTTTGGCATCATCAGCAAACTTCATAAGGGTACACTTGATCCCATCATCCAGATCATTTATGAAGATATTAAACAGCGTTGGGCCCAATATTGATCCCTGGGGGATCCCACTTGTGACAGGTTGCCAGTTTGAAAAGGAGCTACTGACCACCACCCTCTGGGTGTGGCCCTTCAGCCAGTTCCCCACCCACCGCCTGGGCCACTTGTCCAGACCGTAATGCATCACTTTCTCTAGAAGGAGGCTGTGGGAAACCGTATCAAAAGCCTTGGAGAAACGGCTCAGGTCTAATAAAAGTATTCCAAGAACAAAGTCTTTTTTATCAAACACTTCTTCCTCTTTATATATCTAGGAGAATGTTCTGTCGCCTTCCATGGTAGGCTAGACCAGGCCAGAGAGCACTTCCCAGACCAATAACAGAGGCAAAACTTTTACAGAGAGCAGTAATGACTACGCAGGAAATTCAAATTAACATGGTTAGCCACATCTGGTTTACTGTTTTAAAAGACTGTTTTGATAGTCTTCATGAGAAAAGGTAAAGAGGGCGAGAAGAGTTTTATTTTACTTCCAGTCCCAAACACACTTTTGGCTTTTCATTTCCTATTTCCTGGCTACTGATAAGTGAGCTCTCATCTTTCGATCGCTTCGAACTCCCTCCCTTGTTTTCACTGGCAGAAGTTAACATTCTGTGGTCTCTGGAGAGGCTCTGAAACCCAGAGTGGCTCTCTAATAAGTTATGGAAGAGTGGGACAGAATGTGTACTTGGCTTGTTCTCCAAGGGTCATGGTACATTAAAATGGCTAATCTAAAGTTTGGAAAACTTCAATTAGTTTACTTTCATGAGAATGAGCAGAACTCCTGAAACTCCTTCACCCACAGAGAGGTCAGGCAAGCTTGAAAAGGACTCCATAAGGGTTCAACAGTCTGGTATCCTTAAGGAAGAGTGGTTTCCAGTATTTAAGCACAGAAATGAGACCCAGGAGCCAATAGGTTTAATCCTGCCTCTACCAAGTGTATGAGTTTCACCTAAATTAGCCTTGTCCTATATGCATGTGTCAGTTTTTTTACAAGAAGTATTATGTCTCCTGAGTACTCTGCATGGAAGAAGTAAAAGGTATTATTGCCATTCCAGGAAATGTTGATTAAAAGATTCTATTAATAAGGAAAAGATCCTTTCTGTACGACAAATAAGTTTTGCTATGTTTATATGTCTTAGACTTCTCCTTGCAACCTCCTCAAGATCTATAGACTAGTGTTGGCTATGTATCCATGTCAGCATACTCTCCTGTATTCCAGGGCTTGGCATTTCTTAGAACATTGACTAAACCAGTTAAAGAGAATTTCTGGTACATTTCCATATGTAACCTATGCAAAGGATTACCTATTTAGTGGTTTATCCATGCTGACCACCACAAGAGTGCCATATCCTTCTCGATAAAATGGATGGAATCTGACCTTTAAGGCTCAAATGTGCTACTATAATTTTTTTCATCAACATTGTATAAGTAATGATCTCATCTTCCTAAGAAAGCCTTCAGATTCTTTGAGAACACTGTTTACATATAGATGTAAGTGTGAAGCATTGATATAAAATGAATAACACAATTGGGACTGAGTACTCACAGTACACGCTTTTTGGACTGTCATCAAAAAGTGACAGCTTTTTTCACACAAGCAGCAGGTTAGATCCAAGCATCCAGCATTCCAAAAAGACATTACCAACTTTACAAGAATCCTAACAAATGAAATACAAGTAAGCTAAATGGTCAATGAAATTAATTTCTGGAGAAATACAGCAAGAGAAAAGTAAGTAGGTAAATAAAAACATATTTCTTTCTAAAACATTGTCCTTAATGCAAAAGATGAGGTGAACAAGAGATATAGTCATTAATAAGAACACCCCCTATATAAGTCGTTGCCCACCAGGGGGAAAAAAAAAACACAAAAAAACCCAAAAAAACAACAAAAAGACACCCACAACACAAAAGAGGAGAATTCACATTCACATATGCATGCAGATTTATTTTTATATAACATTTAAATAAAGATTAACAGATATAATTATCAGCTACCTGGTACGTAATGCACGGCAAGGAAAAGGATATGTGGGGGTTCGGGAACCAGGGAAGGAGAAACGTTAGCTGAGTAACTGTGGGAAATGTTGGCTGAGTAACTGCAGAGAACTGTCAGGCCAATGATGAATATTAGAATCAGGAATGAATTCCAAAAGAAGTTGTAGAAGACCCACCATTAGGTAAATCTGAAAAATTAGTCTTAACTAAATTTTCAATATTAGTAACAATATTGATAAAGCATTGAACCTCACACATTTCAGAAAACAGAAACAACCAACAACTATTCGCTCATATGAATGCTGGAAGCTAACAGTTTTTGGTCACATATTATTTTTGCAATTTTTTCTAACAAGCTTTTGAGTAGTAATAGAACTTATTGTGGGACTATTCTTAATTACTTCAGCAATAATGCTTCCATTTCTTGCTCTTTTATTTGCCATCAAGAAGGTGTTCTCTGCAAATAAATGAGCCAGAAAAAGTTTCCTTGTTAATAGAAGCACACTTTCCCCCGGTCTTACTCTAGGACAGATGCAGTATTTGATCTGTACTTCGCTCTATCCAAATTTGAGTGGTATTTCTATGAATTTTGATCATTAATAAGTCCATGTAGAGATTTATTTCTGTATAATGAGTCTTCAGGTGCAAAAGAGCTCCAAGCATTTACTAACACACCAATAATTCACATCTGTAATTAGAAATATTTCCTGTTGACATTCTATTTTGAGCCAATTTATAGTTAAAATAGCAGTAACTGCACAGTTACAATCTATTTTATATCTTCTTGTACCTCTGTATCACTTACAGAAAAGATCCTTAATGTAAATCTGACTTCAGGGAAGCCAAATCACTTCAGCAGCTCAGCTGTCCATACACAAGAGACCTGGCAGAATACCCTGCAACGGGTATGTTTAACATTACTGGGCATGTTAACAGGCACATCCTTTTCATTAAAAGATTAAAAACTCTTTGAATGAAAAAGGACCACAACTATTTTTAATGACCTTTCCCAGATCACGTTATGAAGCGATACATCCTCAAGTGGAAATGTCAGTGGGAGGCTAGCACAATAAAATCCAAAGTAAAATATAGTCTTTACATGGCCATTAAACTGTCTAATACTTGTTAAGCTGTAGATGCAGTCAGCATCATGTAACGGGAGCAGTCTTACACTTCATACCCTCACGATCTTTCTGTTTTCTTCCTCCCTGTTATCGTTTCTCCATCTTTATGATCTTGCTGTCTTTTCTCCTTTCTTGTTTCTGCATCTTTTTCACCTTAGGAATCCAGTGAATTCCCCCTTCACTGAAGTGAAGCACCTTTGAAACAATTAACAGAGGCCTTCAAAGTACCCTCATCTCCCTTTTCATCAGGTCAACCAGAGGACAGGATAAGAGTGGAGTTCACACCTACTAAACTTAAGGCACAGGACCACCTAGGTAAACGTAAACAAAATCCTTTTTTAGTTAAAAGTTGATATACAACCTGCACAAACATAGAGGCAGGAATGTAACAGTGAACTTGGAGAGATGCCCTTGCAGAGGGCCTGGACCAAATCTGCATACATCAGGAGCAACGGGTTCAATAAGTGGTATCACAGCTTCACATATGCTCAGACCCCATTGAACACTGCTGCAGCACTTCAAGACAAACAGGCAGAGTTTAAAATTAATGACTGACAAAACATTTGAGGAAAACGAGCCTCTCCTCCCACCAAAACGCCAATCAGTATAAGAGCACTGGCCTAACGGCCAGAAAACTATGTGTTATCACACGACATCCTTTCTCTATACCTACGGGCAGAACTGGGCTTTATGCATTTACTTTGACTCTTTTGTGTAGCAGTAACAAAAAGGCTGATTTCAAGAACGGTGCTTTAACTTCAACATATATGTGTGCTTTTTGCATCAAGCACCCACCAAATGAATAGACAAAAAAAATTATACTCTCCTACAAGGTGGATATAATTTGTATACATGAGAGTGGAGAGGTTCAAGGGGGTTTCAGGACCCCAAGCATGTAAGAGCAACTCTGTGAATGTCTCAGTGTGCAAATTCTATGTGTAGCTCTCAGGCTTCAAGAAGTTGTTTTTCAATAAAAGGTACAATCATGGAAAGGAATGGAAAATCAGTTTTTTTAGCATAACAGAGCACTCACTAAAAAAAACAACACTGCAATTTAATTGTGCTTTCATCACCCTTGGGATATGGATATGTGCAATTAATGCTGGTGGACTTGAACATGCACATTCACTCCAAATAGCAGAATCTGGACATTAGCATGTATGCTACAAATGATATTTTCTGTCATAACTTTACACTCTCTTCTTTGATCTCCTACAGCCTTTAAGTTCCAGGTCTTGGCTGCTCACTACTTCTTTTTATTTATCCTCCTTATACACGCTCCAAGGATTATTCTGACTTCAGTTATGTGCCTGCTTTTGTTGTTTGGTTTTTTTCATGTTGGCCTTTATTCATTTCAATAAGACAACTAAAAAACTATTCAATCATTCATTATTACCAAAAAACCCGCACGTTTTTTGTAATCTCTTATTTCATAAGTGTCTAATAATGATTGTCTGTGATGAGGATTAATGCTTTTTCCAAAATACTTCAGTCACTTGCATATTTCTTTACATGTCACAGTTAAGAACTATCCTAAATTGAAGTGCTGGTAGTAAAGAGCTTAGGACAGATCCATAAAATGGGTAGTAGCAAGTCATGCAAGCCATCGTATTCACACAAGAGTTTTGAAGAAACTCAAATGTGACATCGTAAAGTATTAACTATGGAGGATCAACATATTACTTAATTCATCCTTCATGGTAGGGGACTGTGAATTGGTAAGGTGATGCTCTGGCATCAACTTTTAAAAGGGTTTCAGACAGATCTAAGGAAATACAGAATAGACAATCTGTGTTCTGTTCTGGAAAAAATGGTAGGAACTATATAAAATCCTAAATTAGTAGATGGAGTGGCAAAACAGAGACAGATCAAGCTGGATTTAATGTATAGAAGACGTTGTTCACAGAATTTTGAAGTCTTTTCCTTCAGAGACAACAAGCATACAGATGAGGTTGGTTATTCTGCTTGGTTTTCCAAAAAAAAAAAAAAAAAACAGAAATGATCCTCTACCAAAGTCTCTTAAAAAAATTACACTCTCAGGAGGTAAGAGGACAGATCCTTCAATGACTTAACAGCTTGACAAGAACTGAAAATAAAGGCTAGGAATAAAAGACAGTTTTTCACTGTAGAAGGAAGCTTTCAGTGAAGTCTGTTAAGAATCTCTACTGGCTCCTACGTAATTCAAAATAGTCATAAATCATCTGAAAAAGAGGATAACAGAGAGCTGACAATGTTTGATGGGGATATTGAGTTATCCACACTAGCAAAAAATTAAAGTCCACAGTGTAAAGCTACAAAAGGATCTTGTGCTGCTGAGTAAATCTGTACTAATTGCTGCCGATAAAGGGTGGGATTCACCTGCTTAATCATGTGTGTCTTGTGTTATTTTCTGTGCTTTCAGGTACCCTTCCTGACCTCAATCTGCCTCACTAGAAGAGAGCTACATACCATCTGTCCTGAGCCCTCCTGCATGGATGTCTCAGACACACTAGGCAAACTAAAAAGGCATTCAGTTCTATCCACGGTGAAATTAAATGTTGACTAATACAAAGTAACAGAAACATAGTAATACAATCCTGACCATAGACATACAACGATGGGCTTTAAATGAACAATGACTATTCAAGAAATAGTTGCACATAAGGTTTTTTTAATTCATAAGAAACACTGGTTTATGTCCTGTATTTTAATTCTTTCTCTCCTTTTTTTTGTTACATACAGAGGGTGGAAATATTTTTTTGCAATTTATCTTTTCAGGCTGCTTTTCAAGCTAATTTTCCTGGATGACTCAGATTTACATCTATTATCTCAATGATTGGCAGCTAATAAACATCATCTTCAAACCTTAGCTTGTTAAGATGATACTGATTGAGAAGACTAATTTGTTTTGACTCAAATGATCCTTTAAAACAAAACTTTATGTTGCTCTCCCCCTTTGACTAGAAGCATGGAGGATAAGACATCTAACTCAATGTCTGAATTTACTGAAGTTCAGCCTTAAAGGTGTTTCATTCCCCTTTATTCTCTTTGCCATTAAATCATTTTAAGTTGTGATATCATTCCTGTCCCCAACTGATCTCAATTTACACCGACTCCATTAAGTTCATGGTTTCATCCATTTTAATTCTACCAAAAGTAGGACCCTATAGGAGCCACAGCCTAAATATTTTGTTGGTGGTTTTGGAGTTTGTTTTTGTTTTTTGATTAGCTCCTAGAGAGCTGCTGATTGTTCCATGGTTCTTACAAACACCTCCCTTTTCCCCTTGAACTCCTGGATGGCTATCAAGCAGTAAAACCCAACTCTTGATGCACTTACACACAAGTTTCTTCACTAGTCACCCGTTCAGTAGCCATTTGCCTCTTACCCTCATCATTCAAGGGCTTCCTATTTTCTCCACCCCATTCCCTGTGTTGCCAACTCTATGTCTGATTGACTGGTCCCAGTTCAATCCTATAGCTCTCTTCCATACTTTTCCTGCTCCCCCATAGAACATCCCAGAACCGCCTTCTTTCTATTTTCTTTTCCTCTCTTTCTCAGTCTTGACCACTGGCTATCCAAGGACAGTTGTTTTGAATCAGATATTGTCAACTTCAGCCAAATTCAATTCCTGCCATTTCCTTTAGCTGTGCTATCTCCTTTCCTTTTAGACTCCTCTTAAAAATATCCACCATGATTCAGCTTTTCTCCAGTAGAACAGAGTCAATGTATGCCACCTTTGGCGAGCTTCCAATTACACAATGGCAGAAAAAGCATCCATATTTAGTTCCAAGGAGTTCCGACAGGTGAAACAAGCTAATTGATTTGCATTTATTTGTCCAAATTACTGGCTTCTCGTCACTCTCCCAATAGAAAAGATCTGTTTTAGAATGCTGTTATTAGATGTGACTGCTACTATACTCTTTCCTTGATCTATCTGCATTAGTGACCCCTAAATTTGCTTCAGTCCACAGAGTAACTAGATGATTTGAAATAATTCAGAAAAATATTCAGCATAATGTAACACCTTCAGAGCACTACTGTTTGTCAAAACAGTCATCAAATCTCTCTTCTGCAGGTGGTGTCTGGAATTTCCCACCAAAAGTATTTAAGATCTGTTGTTCTCATGAAAAGTTCTACTTTAGTTTTTGGGTTTTGTTTTGCAGGGGGATTGATGAGCTATTTTGGATGGAGTCTTTGTTCTACAGTACCATATTATCATATTAATGCTCATGGCTTACTGCATTTTTGGCCTTCACATTTCATTGGCATGCTGCTTTGAGCCTAACCTCTCCGTCATTAATGAAATTATAAAGCAAGTCTGCATATAATATTGGTTCCGAAAGCAGTGCCAGCATCCCTCTGCAACTCAGTGTATATCCATCTTAGCACAGTCACTCCTGGGGGTCTAAGACGTCATGCAGCAAGACTAAACTCCAAGCCAATTAACATGAACTTTTCTTTAAAACTTCAGGAGATAATGTAGCAAGCTCTTAAAATCAGCAGGAGTTGGCCACCTAACTGCTCTTGATGTTTTTGAAAGTCTATGTCTAAAAAATATAAGAAGCAGCAGCTAATAATTTAGTAATTCTATCAAAACAAGCAATTAAGTGTGTCTTGCATGATTTGTTCTCTATAAAAATCATGCTGTTTGTTTACTCAAGCTCCTATTACCCTCTAGATTTTACTGATTTCATCTCCAGGTATTTAGTCAATTATTTTATACAGAATTGCAATCTAATTCATGAGCTACTCACAGTGACACCTAAATCTTTTCTCACAGTCAATCTGTCAAATGAAGAGATTATCAGTCTGTATAAAACAGACTATTTTTGCCAATGTATATTACTATACTTAGAAAGTAGAAAGTAACTGAGCTAAAGCTCAGTTAAATTCCACATTAAGAGTTTGCTGAGCCTCCCAAACTATTTTAAATTACCTAGCTTTTCTAACTATTCTGCATTGATTTGACTAAGCAATGCAATTTAACTAACGTACTTCCCAACTCCTTCCTTCCACAAATGAGCATAGAAATGTCCATCTGCAAAGACTTAGGCAAAGGCCCTGCAGTTTGCACTGACTGATGGGTATTAGGCTCCGTTGCGACTCAGACTCTTGCTGCTCACTCATTTTGTAGTTGCAGGTGGAGTTCGCTCCTTATTTTTGTATGTAATGTATCTCAAAAGAAAACCTAGCAAACACATTCAGAAAAAAATGGCAACTGAAGTCCATAGGCATTACCCTCTGACTATGATTTTATTATATTTGTCCAATATCAAAATAAAAAAATTCCCACAACACCTCTCCAGCTATCAATATACACTATTTTCTGACAGAAGCTCTGTCATGTTGATGTGATACACTACTCTGGACTTAATTAAAAATCTAAGTAATTTTCTGTGCAATCACTGATCTACTTCCCAGTGCCTCCCTGGGCTCCATTCTGAATAAAGTCACTACGTCAGGGGGTTTCTGATGCCTGTAAGGTGACACTGCATATTGTCATCAACATTTCTGTCACACTTTCAGAAGAGCACAACAGAATTAGTTGCAGATCCATACAGCATGGTGACACTAAGAGCTGCCAGATCTGGCCTTTAGGTAATCGTTCCTGCAACGCAGTTCATGAAAAACACTGATAATAAAATTCAGAAAAAGTAGCATGTTGACTAGAAGCAGGGGGGAATGCCAGTAAGAAGGGAAACAAAAGGATATTTCCGAAATTCCCTGCCTCCTACTGCATGTGCCTGCCTGACCTATACACCTAAAAGAGAATAGGATACATCACCTAAAGCCCCCAACCCTACTCACGTGCCTAAATTGCTCCTCTGGGTAGAGAAGATCGCTTCATTCTTTCTCCTCAAAAGATGGATGGAGGATGAGACGCTCTTAGTACAATTGCATTTTTGTGAAAGGAATTTCAGAGTTCAGCACAAGCTTCACTCTGGAGGTCAAATCCACATTTCCACCTTCCAGGAGAGTGCTGTAACCAGCAGCAAGAAATAAAGTTTCAGACTGAGAAAGTCTCCATCCTGCCTGCAAAATGTGCCAGTTGTACATGGAGAAACGAAAGAAGCTTCAGCACAAAGGATGGGAAATGTACTTCTGAAAACTCTGGTGCCTGAAGCCTTGGAGATGTCTAAGCAGGGAGGGATGGGAATGGGCATGGCCTTTAATGAATTGCCTACTTGGACTTGGAAACCTAAATTTTGTCTAAGCTGCATTCCAGCCACTAAATTGCTTGTGTGGACCCAGGGCTTTGTAGTCTCGAGATGCATCTCTGTCTGCTAGACTGGCAGTTAGAGAGGGTCCTCCATGGCAGCTCGTCCTGCTCAGAGGATAGCAGCAAAAACAAGCAGCTATTTGTTATTAGCCAGCCTTTTCAATTGTGTGACAGTTGGGGTCCTTCTGGCTCCTGTTCAGAAAGTTAAATTTGACGCTTCTGCAGATGTGACAGTATCTTTAGTCAATGATGAATAAACAGAAAAAATAAGAACTAAGATATGAAGATTGCAGTAGTAAGCAACTGAATAAAAGACTGAATAAAAGGCTATGGAATATCTGTGAAAAAAAAAAACCAAACTAGTATTTACTTTTCTATACTTTTGAGCTGTGTTATTTTAAAACAAAGAAGTTTAAACCACCTTCAATATTGGTAGCTTCAACCCGTATCTATGATGCATAGATTCCTGAAATATACTCTTTTCTAAAATTAGATTATAAAATATGTTAATATGCCAGTGTCCTAAAAACTGAACCCCCAAAATAACAAGCTGTTTTCCCACCTCCTGTCTTGCCCAAAATAAAAATATATATATATTTTATTACACAGCAACTGACATTTCAATATAAAATGTGTGTTTTTCAATTACTTTTCTTTTCATCCTCAGTGTCAAAATCAAAAGGTTCTAATGCTGACCCTGGAAAATTAAATGTGGAATCTGAAATCATGTCACACTGTTATGCAGTACTGTATACATTAATAGATCTCAAAGAAATTTAGGAAAGCATCAAGTATTTGTATATCTAGCTTGGCATAAACCAAGGGACAGACAGGGTGATTTTTCTTAGGGTGTGTTGAGAGCAAGCAAGAACTCAGAAGTTCCTTTGGAATAACTCCTAGATCCTTTATCCCAATCCCATTTTGCCTCAGATCAGCCATGATGCCATGCATTTTATATAAATTTACCAGTAATAAGGACTCAGCAATTAGCTGACAATTCTGTTAATCACCTGTGATCCAGAACAAAGAACAACTCACTCTCCAACAAAGCTGTAGTGATTCTGTAGATTATCACTACTAAACAAAGTAAAATAAAAAATAGTATCCAACCTCCATGTCCAAAATACCATTTGGAGGTGGTAAAATAATCAGATGTGAATGAATAAAGATGTCAAGCTTGGTTTAGTAAACAGACCATTTAATAAGCTCCCTTTTCTGGGAGTTTACTGCTTAACAGCAGTTAAGCACATCTCAGAACCTAATAAACATGCAATATGCTAAACTACTACTGTGAATGCTATGAATCCACAAACTTAATTCAATTTTTTTCATTTTCAGAGGTGATAAACTGAGGAGATCCTTCTACTTTCATTTCAAAATCAATTTTGTTATTGATTTCACTGAAACAAAAGAAGGTGTTATACAAGGACCTACTGTTCATTGGAAAAGAAAGACTGCAAATAACTTTTTACAAGAAGAGCTCCACAACTTCCTACCACAATGTAACCAATAATATGCAAAAAGCAACAGAACATAAATTATAAAAATGGAAAGATCTGCTCAAAGACATTTTTTATTGTAGAGGATGCTGAGTTTCCATAGAACTGGTATTGCAGAAAGTTAGTGGCAATTTGAATTTAAGGAAAGATAGCCAAAACAATCATTGTTCAAATCATCCCTTAGATCTCTAAAAGCACTATTCATGCACATAACTAAAGAGGAGAAAACGCATAGCTGATCAGACTATATTCAAGTAGAATAAGCCTAAATACTACACTAGACGACTGATAAGCATATACCTGATAAGTAAAAACTTCTTCACTGCAGTTAATAATTGATAAAGTAAATGCCAAGATTTTACTATCAAACCAGTTCTTTATTGGAAAAAAAACAAACAAACAGACAAAAACAACAACAACAACAAAAACACATCCAGGAGAGGATTCAAACTTTCACTTTTACTAGCAAGAGAGAGAATCAGCAACCAAGCCCTGCCCTCTTACACTGGTGCAAACCTAGATGTACTTTACCATATCTGAGAGCAGAATATTGCTCCACTTACTAATTCTTATTTTAATGAGTTCTGGTCTATCAAAACTAACTGCCCATCCATAATCTCAAATTTAAGAAGCCTCTAAACTCCTGATTGTTGGAAGCGGGAAAGATATTCCAAGGGAAATATCACTTTGTACTTGATGTCTTACCACACTTTATCTCTAAGCATCAATGATGGACTTCTATCAGCTGCATAGCTATAGAAGTCCTTTGGGACTTTTGTTCTATCTGCTATGGCCAGTCTAAAGTTTTATGAACCATCTAAAGAGACTCAGTCTGCTAATACCAAATGTGACATAAATTGGCTTCTTAGCAGGCAGGCCTGGACTGAGCTTAGAATCAAAGGCTCCACCGTGCAGAGATGCAACAGATCAGGACCTGCAATTCTGTTTTACAGTAAAGGGGCAAATCCAGGTAGACTGCAAACTCTCAGGTGAGCGATTCACCTGGCTTTTTCACTGAGACTAATCTTTAAATAGCGGGTTTTTGTGTTTCTTGCTTTATCTTATCATAGTTACGCAGTAGCAGAGACCAAGACAGGACAAGAGCAAAGGTTAGCAGTGTGTGACAGTGAATAATTTCCAAATTTTTAAGTGAGATTTTATATGATAGTGTTTCCTGTAATAGCAGATGACTGGGTTCAATCTCCTGAGGTTTATCCCCTGACCTTCAATCTAATATTGCCATTCTGCTACTGTCGTGACATTTAAATATTTCTAGGTGGCTACCCAGTGTTAGAAATCACTGCTCTTCACTCATGACTGTTTTTTTTCTGATTAACTATTCCACAATGATAAACAGTTTAAAAATAGTGAATTTTATCCAAATAGGAGTATCTCTCTCTAAGGATCTCACAAGTAAGGACACGGCAGGGAAGAAGAAAATGTGAGAGCTATTCTGTGGGTGAAAAGAGTGCACCAAAACAAGGAAGAGCACTCCCTTACCCCTCCTTCCATCCCCAAAATAATTCAAGACCCAGCCTTCACTCAGGAAATCCCAGGCTGGTGACAGCAAAGGGAGTACCACAGCAGTCAGATTGAGAGGCAGGTGGCACAGAAAAAAGGATAGGAGCTTAACACCAACAGGTTTAGATTAGCTAGAGAAGGGACCAGAGAGTTATTTATGCAGCAGAGATCCATATCACTGGGGTAACCTCAGGAGTTGGTGCCAGAGGCACGAAGAAAGAGATACTGAAGTGTCTGTGTAAAAAATACATATACATAGTATGTATTTGTGGGAGGAAAAGCTTCAGCTTTTCTGTGGTTTTGCTTTTTCTTTAATTATACAGCATCTTATTTTAGATGTTTCCACCATACATTATAAACATCTCAGTAGCTGCCCCTGAAACTCAGCTCTCGGTAAAGATAGTGATGGCAGAGCAGATTGCAGATCTGACGGCTCCTACACACTTCGGCTGTCCTAGCTCTACTCTAGCTCTACAGCTAGAGCACAGCTCACAAACTGAAGGTAAATAACCGAGCAAAGGGGTGGCCCAGGCTGCAAAAATAACATATCAAAACCCTTTCTTGAAGTTACTCCATTACCTATGATGGCAAATATTTCTAAAAATGTCTCTTCCCCTTCCACAAAAGAATAACGTCCTGTTCTGTCATATAGAAAATTTGTTACAAAGCCCCAAGCTTGTTCCAAGAGCTGACCAGTTGCATGGCACAGTAAAATGGTTTACAAAGATGTGGCATAATGCTTAGACTAATTAGCTCTATCAGGGGTTAATCACTTTGGGTGCATCACTCATTGCAGAACTGTCACGCTCTGTGTATTTCTGCACAGTGTAGTCATGTTCTCCACCTCTCTGCTTCTCCTCCTTGTTTGTAAAATGAGGATAGCAGCTCTTCCCAACCTCTTCACAAGGATCTTGTGACAACAAATTAATAATCTGAGATGCTCAGACACTAAGGCAAGACTCAGATGCTCAGACACTGAGGAAAATATCCAAGGTAAGAGAGAAGACATGGGCCTACTGTGAGTTAGATGAATAGATACTGTTGGAATGACTGATAGGATATATCTGAATCCATAATTAAAGCTAAACAAATACTTATCCCTGTGACTTCACATAAGATGGTGATATTTGATGCAAAAAACGCAGATGCACACCCAGAAAAATTCACGCAGGGCCACTGACCCGTAGAGACGTATACACAAGCTTCATTCAGACTGCAAGGGTCATCAACAAACAGGGCTGAGCTAGCACCTTTGGGTTTTGGCAAGGCTCACGTCCCAGGAAGGGATGATACAACTCAGGTCTGCTTGCAGGGACACCTGAACTTCTAGTTTTCAAACCCTTGAAAACACAGGATAATTAGACCTATAATTCATAGTATTTCTGTGACACGTAACAGTTTATTAATTATATAGTTTACAGGCACCTTCCCATTTATATTTCTTGCTTCCTTAGAGCACCCAAAACAAAAAAAGCAAAGCAAACAAAACCTAATTTGCATGACTGGTTCCAACTGTAAAAAGAATGTCCCAAACACCAGAGAAATAAGTATTCCACACAGAAGAGTAATTTTTGTCAATTTTGAAGGAGCTTCTTATACTCATTTCTTCAGAAATGCCTGTGCAACACCTCCCTGACATACACACTGCCCCAGTCCCAGGGCAGGATTCCCATGGTCATTTATAGTGGCATACAAGTGATACCAACAAGGTCAAAGGGAGGTCCCCCAAGCACTTCATGGGAGACATTCAGAACTTTTCAGGAATAAATCTTTGGAGAACACATTCACTAAGACAGCTATTCACAGCTATTTATGTGATAAAGAGAGACCTTTAGGCTTCTATAGCCCTATAAGTGCAAATGACATTATACAGTATGTATGTAGTGAATGAATAACAGTACTTGCAATCTAAAAGTACAAATGAAAATGCCACTAAAACATATGGTCCATTATGGTTAAATAGATTTTTTTCCAAGGTATTAAGGAAAAAGGTGGCTGGTATAATACAAGGTTATCTGAGATGCTGTAAGACCTCTATGGCTTGGGCTGTGCCTGGATCCAATCCTGTACTCATTTGCTTTTTGCCTGGAAGTCGGTGGCAGTCCCACCTATTAATAAAAGGACAGCTATAAAAAACTCCTCGTTTTGGGGTAGTGTAGGAGTCTCATAACTGAGCCTGTGATGTAGGTCGTCACTTTGCCACAGACTTGTGCAACACTGAGAAAATCCCCTGGCAATTTACATCTTCGGTTCAGGCACCTGTATCAGAGCTGGTTGTCTAAATCTCCTTTGTCATTAATCAAGAGAAACACATCCTTCAGTAGCCCAATTCATACTTTAGAGACCAGTCTAAAGGTGAACAGCACCTCAAAAGTGTTTATAGCTCTCCAATGACATAAACCTGGACAGATGAATTTCACTTTCAGCACCTCTGTCAAATACTGCCAAACGAGGTGTAGTTCCTACCCTTTGTCTTCCACAGCTGCTTCAGCCACAAGTTTCTTCTATAGATTTTTACAGTGCCAGGCACAACAAGACTCATCGCTAATGCGCAGTTTCCAGATATCATCGTGGCGTGAGTTACTGAACCAGCAGTCACAGTTCTACTCTTCCATTTGAGCCCCACTTCACCTGTTGGTTATGTACACATACACTTTTTTAATTTATATGACAAACAGGTTCGATTTCCTAAAAAAATGAAATCACTGCCTTCTCTTATGCTGCAGCATATCCAAGAGAAAAATAATGAAAACAACTTAGCTCATCTTACTGGGGACTAGAAATACTTCTAAGCAGTCATATTAATCATATTTGCAGGTTATTGCAGGGTATAAATAAAGAGTGGAGCTAACTTTCTTCTTGTGTATATCACTATAAACTCAGAATGTTTGAGTTGCTTGTGTTTGACCTTAGCATGGAATTTCCCATGCCAAAAAAGCGTGGGTTTTGGGTAGCAACATCCCCAGGATATAACCCTCAAGCTATGTATATGGTATCAGAAAGACTATACTCCAATAGTGCTTTACCTCTGGGAATAATTAATAAAAAATACTGTAGAATTTGGATGTGCACACTGGTTTTAAATTTCAGTGACATCGACAAAATGTTGCCTGGCTAAATCAGCACCTAAAACGCATTTTTAAAATAGTGTCCAGAGGAGTATTAAGTTTTGTTTAAATTTTTTTGTTCATAAACCGCATGAGTTGCAATGATTTTAAGTAGTTAAATCAATATTTATTTTTCTATAAAAGTCTACCTTTAAGTAATTGCTGTCATAAAGATCAATACCAAGTTTCAGCTTAAATAAAATTTCTATAACCACGCTAGAAATCTTTTGTTCTAAGTTATGCACTGCGACACTTCCTGTGACTGGGGCTGCTGTAGAAGCATCCTGGTGCTTTCCATAAAACCATTAATGCAATAAAGGCAGCAAATATCCTATACATAATATGTGCTTAATGAGATCACTCGTTGTAAATAACTCATGCAAAATGTTCCATCATGATGATGTCAAGCAGGTATGTGGGCCAATCATCTGTAGATAATGGTTTGTACGGCTTAATATTTATCATACTATTTTTTAAACAAATTGTCACCTTACCTTCAGGGTTTCTGAGCTTGTTTTGCAATTGTGAAACCCCTCCCTTGTTTTAGTGGGATCACAAACAGGAGGAAGGACCACATATGTCATAAATTAAGTTTATATATTTCATTGTCAAAGGGCTATTACCA
Organism: Cariama cristata; assembly: GCF_000690535.1. Taxonomy (NCBI): domain Eukaryota; kingdom Metazoa; phylum Chordata; class Aves; order Cariamiformes; family Cariamidae; genus Cariama; species Cariama cristata. Next base: position 8,409 of record NW_009626163.1, on the reverse strand, counting down.
TTTTTCAAAAAATCTTCTCTCCCCTTTCTTCACCACTCTTTGATGAAATAGAGGAGTAAATGGCTTCTTTTGCCCTATTTGTCTCAACATTTGCTCCTGAGCCCTTCTGTTAACATATATTCTGCTAGTGTCTGCCTCTACCTACCCAAGCATGAGGCATTTGCTGGCCTGCCGGGACATGCTGTGGTTTGCTGCTAATCCAACATTACCTTAGTCTAACTGGAACCTTCCCCCCTGAATCCAAAAATTAGATTACAGGAGAGATGTCGCAACGTTTCAGCACCTCAGGCTACAGACAACAACAACAGGAACATCATGTTTTTCCCCAGGGGAAGGGTGGTTGGTGCAAATGGGAAGGAAGCGTCAGAGAGCTCTCCAAGGGGAAGAAGGATTGAAGTGGCTATTTTAAAAAGCAGCTTCGTAGCTGGCAATTGGTGACAGACTCAGCAGTGCAGGGTACAGACAGCTTGTTTAAACTGGGCAAGGAGGGGTATGGGAGACCTTGGAATGAAGAAGATCTGCAGGAATATAGTGACCCAGCAGAAACATGCATGACATTACTTTAATACCTCCTTTAAAAACAAAGCTGAGTTTTAGCACTCAAAATTTTCCATTATCACCAGCGCAGAGGTGAAAGACAGAAGAACAGTGCATTGTATTAATAGCTCAGTTTTCAAATATTTCAAGTTAGCCACAAAAAACATTCCCCACCACCCGGATTGTCTATGGAATTTATTAGCCAAGAGGGTTTTAATAGAAAAAGACTTAAAGCTTAGAGAGAGAGAGAGAGATCCTGCAAAAGGCACTTTCTGGAGTGTAGAGCTATTTATTTATTTTATAGAGTACATCCACACAGGAGAGGAAGGGACATCGTTACGAGGCACAACGCAAAGTCCCAGGAGAGAGACGAGTCTAGCCAAATAGAGCCATTTATTTGTTTTGTGTTTAAAGAGAGCAAGATTGATTTCAGAAACGATTCTCCCAGACTCACAAGCCTTAAAACAAAGCAGAATATGCATGTTTCAATATGTTTCTGCTTGGCTCCACTGTACAATATCGTGTCAGAACATTCTTTACATAGAGCACAACCACCAGAACTAACATGCAGTCATCTTCCAAAAGTATGAATTTCTTTAAAACAACTCCTGTGAAGCGAGTCTGAGTACAAAAACCTTGATTAATTTGAATCAGGAATGTATATGGGTTAACTCCCAGATCAGGCTAAATTCAGATATTATGCAGGGCATTAGTGCATTCCTGTCTCTCCAGTGTTCCCAATAAACTAGGAAAAGAGAAAGCCAGAGTAACTTTATCCTCCATGCACTGATCTATCCCACCTAAATAGAGCAATAATATCCTGCACATGTATGCAGGGTTCAAAAAGGAATAGCCTTTGCTCTCCTTGTGTTATGGATATAGGTAAACCTATATCCATAGGAGGCAGAAAGACTGAGGGCTCGGCTGCCAAGCAGGCTGACAGCCAAAACTTGCACTAAATTTCCACGGAATGGAGCACCTATGTAAAGCTGCAGCCTGTGAGCTATTCCAGCATGCATGGCCACTGCATTTCCCCTGTGAGGGCCCTCGCAGGGGTACTCCTACCCTTAAAGTCACTGTCCCCTTCTTCACGTGGAGGGGACAGCTGAGGTGGAACAAGGCTCTGCCTAGAGCATGCACCAAATCCATCGCCTTTTGTGCCCACACGCCCTTTCCCACTCTCTCCTGTTGTTTCTCAGTGGCAGATGACCCCCCAAAAGGGAATCTTTTGGTGGAAGGGGACTAGGACAGCGGGCCAAGGAGCTCTGCTGAGACTGCAGCAGGGAAAAGCAGAGGAATCCTATTAATGCTGCAGGGTGAGATAAGGTGAACGTTTGCACTGAATGCCAAACTCAAGAAAAGCTGTCAACGGGGTCAGAAGAAAAGACAACCCTAAATGTTTTTGCAACACAGTGCAGCCTCTGATACTTCATTATCTTTGCATAATGGATCTAGCTAGCGAGCAACTCCAGTGATAGGAAGGTTTAGTATGCTAAAGAGCAGTACCGTGAACTCCTTTTGGAGTATTTTATAATCAAACGCTACAAATCCGTCGGAAGACATGACTAAAAGTGCAAGTGCAGACAAAGCCACCCTTAGGTAATTCCCTTGATTAAAACTCTCAGACTTAAAATGAATCTAATTAAGGACATGGTGAAGGCACAGAAAGGCAGTGTTCACTTATGCCCTCTTTTGCAGATGGTGAGTTGCCAAACAGAACTGAGAATCGTAATTGCAAGAATCATTAGCAAATTCAAAAAGGACGGTAAATTAGGGACTGCAAAAGTCAGACTGTTACATAACAGCAATGCTGCCAGACCTCCTGCTTCTTGCATTAAATGGGAAAGGCGCTCCCAAGGGAGGGCACAATGCTTTTTATAAAAACTGCTGAAAAAGGAGAGAAAAACCTAACCCAGACTCATGCCATCCTGAGTGACACAGCCAGCAAAATTGATGAAAGAGGATACTCTGTTTACCAGTTTGTTTTTCCTTCATTATTTGACACTGTTCCCTATACCACTGTTGAGAGGCATCCGAACACACCTTCCAGTCATCTAACGGAGTTGTCACAACCTCTCAAACCTGTCAAGGTCTCTCTGGATGGCATTTCTTCCCTCTGACATAGCAACCACACCACTCAGCTTGGTATCATCTGGAAGTTTGTTGAGGGTGTGGTCAGTCCCACTGTGTTGTTAATTAAGATATCGACTAGTATTGGTCCCAGAACCCGTTTCCACTCTAACAGTTTAAAAATAACACTTCTTGAAGTTATTCTCATCTTAGACCACTTCTAGCGCTAACAAAGACAACAAAGTCCTCAGTTCACCATTTTTTGTGACAATACAGAAATTTGCAAGATAGCAGGTCTATAGATATTACCTATGCGTGCACACATATCTGGTGTAACAAGAGACAAACAAAGAATACTCAAGCTAAATGCTTTTATTTTTGATGGTTTAAGAAACAAATATCCTAAAAAATACCCAAAGAATTTAAAGCCACTATATGAAAAGTCAGGTCTTGGTGTTCATTGACTGCAACCGCTCCTGACTTACTACAAATGCCCAGCACACTTCCATTTCTCAAAGTACCACACTACCATACTTGTGCTCATGCCACAACCCTCTTAATAGAAACAAAAACCAACAAGACCACATCACAAAGTCAACCCAAAGCCTTTGAGAATGGAAACTAATACTTAAGAAGAGTTACTAATTAGTTGTTGGGCTAGATCCTCACCTGGTAAAAAACTGTTTAGCTCAACTGTTCAGCCAATACTTTTAAGTGGGTCTATTTTAACACAGATCAACAATGACATAATTAATTTTAACAGATTATAAAGAAAACCAAAAACACAGGGTTTGCAATCACTTGCAAGATTAGTGACAGACCGAGGGACAGTGAAAACTTGAATTTGTTTCTCATTCATCTACTCATAAAAGGTGACAAGTTGATAGCTGTGGACCAACATCATGCTGTGGTCCAGAGCCAAAGAAAATGTCACCTAAATCCTGCCAGCTCCTCAGCTGAGATAAATCATCATAGCTCTATTAGTCAGCCCTCGAATTTCCAGCATCCAAGGATTTGGCTCTATCTACAATGTATGTTCAGACAAGATATAAATCAATGCAGTGTCAACTTGACCACAGTTTCTTTTTTCTCTTCAAATATTACTGTGTCTTTGATAGTTAAAAGCAAATCTCACTGAAGTCATCTAATTGGCAGGAGGAGAAAAGCATTTACAAAGGTCATTTCCTATAAACACAGCAGACTAAAGTTCACTCACTGCCCATCATCCCAAAACTTGTTGCTACCTACAGTGGGCAAATTTCCCCACTTATTATTCCGTAAAGCACTTGGAATTATCGGTCTTTCTCTCTTCCATGAGAATGAGGAAAAGAAAAGATACACCTCCCCTTCCTTGTGTCACCACTGGGTCTGGGGACAGCCTGGTTCTTTAAACCAAATCAGCTGTTTCTGGCAGACCCTGCAGGACCTTATGAATTAATTCCCACGAACTGTATCCAGGCCCTATCCATGCACTAGCAGGCTCCCAGTCATCACGCTCAGCTGTAGCCCAGAGTTATAGCAATCAACAGTAACTCCACACTCCTCTGATCTGGACACCACAATCAACCATACCACATTTGTCATTGATCCCCATTGCTCCACGTCGAATGAATTAAATTCCCAAAGAGCCTGAACTTCTGCAGGAGCCCTGCTAAGCCACTACCCAACATTTCCACAGCTCAGGTTTCCCGAGGAGTTTGGTCTGGCCTTAGGACTTGTTTCTGTTCTTTCTCAAATGCGCTGAGTATGGAAATTTTATCCGACAGGGCTGCTCCAAACACAGAGACTTACCATTCAGTCTCTCAAATCTTTGTATTAAAAGGCTCAAACTTACGGTAGAGTGCTGAATGGGTATCCAGGCAGGTGTTTCGACTGAGCATTTGTGGGATGGGCATCTGCCATGGCTCTGCTGCAAATAAGTGAAAATGGCATTATACACAACACAGTATGTGCTGCAATCACTAGGCGCAATGGACTCCATTCCAGATGGAGCATCTAGGAGTTTGCTAGTATGCATTACACCTCACAAAGTCATTTTCCTAAAATAACCTGCAGTTCACAGGACCAAAAAGGCCTCAACCGTTATCCATTAATTTTGCTTTGAAGCTCTCAATTATGTGGGTGAACATATCCTTCATCCACTCTGAACCCCAAGCATGTGCCATCTGGCTTACCTCCCCACTGGAGCATTCAGAGAACAACAGTGGAGCTTTAGGTAGTAGGTAGAGATTGGCTTTCTTTCCCCCATTTCATGACAGGCTGCATTTTTCCATTATGTCCTCTTTGAACTAGTGATAACTGCAGCCTGAACCACCCCAGGGCTATTTTCCAGGAGGAGTAAGAGTCTGATCCAAATTTTGTGGTTTTGTTTCTTTGCTGAGCAGAACACTCTGCTTGCTCCCCAGGTTGGTCCCTGGAGGACAGGGAGCAAGTATCCAAGACTCCTGCAGTTCCCTGAAACTTTGCAGAATCAAAAGAGCAAGGGGTTAATTTAAAGTCTAATGTTCCACATGGCAGTGCAAGATGCAACCATGAGGCCTTGGGGCTGATCTTCCTGTAATTTCCCTTGGATTTGCAGTGATTCAATTACATTTTAGCAAAGGTTTGGAGCCCATCAAAATGAATTGCACAGCAGATTGGGTCAGAGTCCCTGAAGAAAAGTTCAGAATAAATTCTGGTGTCTGCCACCATTACTCTCAGCATTTCACATAAGAGTCAAACTATTATTTAGCTCCTTGAATTGGAGGACTCTTGTAATCATGTGTGTTCCTGAAGCTGGAAATAACATGAAGAAGAAAAAACCTTCCTTCCTTTTGCTGTCACTTAAGGCAGATATATTGCCAGCAACTACATTACACCTTTCTTTTCCCCATGCTGAGAGCAAAGGAGACCAACCTCTGCAAACACTAATGACTAGGCTTCACAAAATTTCAATTTTGAGTCTGATTTTAGAACATTAACTAACAAAGCACTATTAGTTCTTTGTTCTTTATCTCCAAAAAGTAAATATTTGCAAAGCATTGTAGTACTAAATACTTATAAAAGTTAAAAAAAAAAAAAAAGGAAAATCTGTGCATATCAATTACAGCTTTATATTCCCCAAACCTTAAAAACTGGTTATCTTTTATATTTTTGCTTAGACAACTTTAAGGAATATTCAGAAAAACAACTAGCAAACAAGCAGCATTGTACCTTTAGATGAAAGTTTAGAAAGTCTTGCTTAAAAGGATTTGACAAAGTTACTGCTATCACATGCAATAACCTGCAGTTGTGTGTTATCTCCTGTAAGGAAGGGATGAATGCAACAGCAAACTATGTAATCCTATTAAAATAATAAAACTATAAATGAATTTTGATCAAAAGACTGCATGAAATATCGGTAAATATTTTTTCCTTTCTTTAACAATTGTACATCTTCAGTCTATAATCCAAGGCAAGATAAAGGCAAGAAAATTAATAATTTGCTTTGGACAGGAAACATTTTTCCAACTGAAAAGTCTGATCTTACAAACTCAGGTAACCATGTGTAACATGCTTGCCAGGAGACTCCTCAAAAAGACTCCCCACATTATTAAAGAGGATACATCTGCAAAATAAAAGCTACAGATCTCATAGCAGGAGGGATTAATACTCTGCAAGTATTCTTGACTTTGAGATTCACACCAAAATTTTCTCAAGGCCCAGAATCACATGACACATGCTGCATATTCAAAGGCCAGAAAGACAGAGGTAACTGGGAATTGCTTGTAGGCAGCAGTTCTCCATAGATCCCAATTTTTCAGCACAAAGGCTGGGCTGATGGTGAATCTGGGCTGCAGGGTGACGTTCAGAGTTTGGCCTTTCACAGCTGGATGTTTGAACTACTGTTCTGATAATATGACATTGTACTGGTATTATCCGAGAAATGCATGTTGTTCATGGGCTAGGACTGAAGACTTTTATCCTACAGCTTTTTGGGGATTTGGAGTTGGATTTTTTTTCTTAAATTACAGTTGATTTCTTATTTGAATGATCAATCCTTTTTTGTACTGTTGTGTAAAAAACAATGCTTTTCATACCTTTCATATTTTACACCCTCATCTAGTTGGAATAGGTCTAAGAAATAAGGTTGTATATCAGCTGCTGGTAATGTTTTTCTTCATAAAAGTGCTCAATTTTTTTTTTTTTTTTAAATCAGCCAAAAGCTCCAACAGGTCACACCTAGAAGCACCGACTAAAAAAAATTACTCAAAAGGTCAACACCACATAAAGTATTCTGCAAGCATAGGTAATAAAAGTAAGCATAGGAATAAATATGTTGGGAATTATTGCAGGCTGTAGAAGGAATTCATTCCATTTGATAACTACTGCTAATGTTTTCCCCAGCTTAGGAGTTTGGTGAGCATAAGGGCTATAGACCCTGCTCCGCCACTACACTGGAAAGTTGAAAATCTGAAAAGTGATGAAAGTCCGTCACTTGAAATCATCTTTCTTCAGACAGCCTCCAAGGGAGGACGCAATGACCTGTAGTTTGCTTTTCATGTTCACTAATATTATTTGATAACTACTGCTAATGTTTTCCCCAGCTTAGGAGTTTGGTGAGCATAAGGGCTATAGACCCTGCTCCGCCACTACACTGGAAAGTTGAAAATCTGAAAAGTGATGAAAGTCCGTCACTTGAAATCATCTTTCTTCAGACAGCCTCCAAGGGAGGACGCAATGACCTGTAGTTTGCTTTTCATGTTCACTAATATTTGTAGGCAAAAAGAATATGGCTTGTCTTGCCTTGCTGTTTGGGAGAATATATTACAACAAAAGAGTTCTCCATCTGAAATAAAAACAGAGGTTGTTTCTCCATAGCTTATGAATGAGTGATTTCCACAGTCTTGTTTTACTCCCTTTCTTTGAGGATACCCGGCCTCCTGCACTAAGCTTCCCCCTTGAGACAGCTCCAATGTAGTGACAGACACAACTATCCAGGCGTAGGCTTTATCACAGCTTCATGCAATCAGAGCCTTCAAAATATGCAATAAGATCTTCAGCTTGTGTAATTTTTGTGTAACGAGACCTTGGGACACAAATGAATAATTCCATTCTCATTGCTGAATGCAGCATCAGTCACAGCTTTTTTTCTGGGTTGATGCTTTAAATCCTTGATAAATTGCACAGCAATAATACAGTCAGGAAGCAACGAAGCAATGACCAAAGTCAGATAGAGATGCTAACCTCCTAGTCAGTTAGAGACAGTGCAATTCTTTCTCGGGAGGCACTGTTACACGTAATTCCCAAACCAGGAGATTTATCAAGCATCCAGAAATGCAGATTCCATAGGTAACCAGGAGACAGAAAAGCACCAATTTCCGATTTCAGAAGACAAAATCAAGGCTGCAAGCCTTTCAGAGCCTGTGCACAATATCTACCTTCTTAGCATCCAACCTTTAAGCAAGCTTCTTTCCTACATGCTTTTCTCAGTCAGGTGTTGAAATAACTGAGCACTATTAGCACTGGTTAGAAACATCAGTATAATGTATATTGCAGATCTATTAATGTAATGCAGAGTGGTAGCATCAGTGCATACTGCAACACTGCATTGGGAAATATTGCATATTGAATCGGAAGATGAGAGCTTTGTGGCACGGCACAAGAGAGGTTTCAGCTGACAGAGATGCAGTTGCACATCAGCAAGCTATGGGTAACATTTCAAGGAAAAATTCCTCTTTTGTGTAGTGTGATCAACCATAGTGACTGCTAAAGGTGTTCGGAGGACTTTAAGAGGAAGTACATATAGCTTATTGCCACTTTCTCGTAGGCAGGGAGAGATTT
>NW_009626162.1:1770-26378 GCF_000690535.1 Cariama cristata | reverse complement strand
CCTGGGAAAACCCAGCCCCTGGGTTTTCCTAATTTCAGACAAATAAGCAGAAACTGCTTTTACTGGTGTAAAATGCTGCTCCTGTGAATGTGCCGCTATTTCTGTTCCAGCAGCTTTTGCTGTGTCAACTTATACCAGACCGATACTTGAAGGCTATAAAGCTGGACATACTTTCAAATTACTTTTCTACTAGCATACTTTTAGCATAGTATCGCAGTTAAGACTGCTAGAGATTGAAGTACAAACAGAACAACAGCCCTTACCTGTTGCTTGCATAAATGTGCCTTCCAGAAAAAGAGAGGGTCGCTTGTGTAATGGCAGTTCTAGCCATGGACTCGTTCATTATCTTAACAACCCAGTTTATTAAGAAAATCACATCAAATAGCAAACATATCTGAAGGTATTAAAACCCAGTTCCCAGATGCAAAGCATAATACAATCAACCAGGAAAATATTTTAATCTCCTGCCACGTGTGATCGAATAGTGAAGGAGAAAAAAGGCTGGTTTGTGTTCAAAATAAAAGGCCGTAGCAGTAAAAGTTATTTGAAAATGCTGGTGGTTTGTTCAGGATCACTTCAGGAACTTCTGAAATGGTTTGTGTTCAACTTCATTCAAAGTTCCTAGACTCTATTATCCAGCTGTGTTCCTAAATGAACCCTAAAATTGACAAATGCTCTGTTTCAGCTCAGTGTAAATCATCTGTTTCAGTTCAAGCCTCTGGAGTTGTTCCAGCTTTACACCAAGACAAATAAGAACTGAATGCAGTCCGTATTAATTTTTAATAGTAGTAGAACACACTTACCTTCTTGCGTACCATACGTGATATCTGAATAGGTAGTTCTAAAAGTTTTTAATCTAAAAGTGAATTTAACTGCTGAGCTTTACTGCAGTATAGGAAGATCCTGAGCACCCAATTTGCCAATATACCTTCTTGTGTTGATGTTACTGTTCTCAAGTCCAGTGATTTGGAGAATGTAGCTTCTACTGAATGGCAAGGCTTTTGTGTTTAAGTCTTAAAGGAAAAGAGAAGGGCTGAAATCTAGTGTGAGCAACCAAAGAGGGATTTCCTGTGCGTTGGCACAAAGGGCTTGCCACAGTGAACTTGTTGAATTTTTATGTTTGTTCGCTGTCAGTGTGGAATTTTTGCCTGCCACACCGTTCTTGATACTTGGCTGGCTCTCATTTAAAATCACCGTGCTGCAACTTCCAACATTTGCCTTTGGAGTCTCTTCTAGGCTTTAAGGAACATGGGCTGGATCCAAAAACGGTGGTAGGTAGGGCAAGTTCAGTATTGCAGCACTGAACTCTCAGAAGCCTGACGTAAGTGCCCGGCTCCTTGCGTCATGCAGGGAGTTCAGCGCTGCGCAAGACCTACAGCTGCCAGCAGCCCAGAGAGTGCTCACTGAACCCGGTGCTGGTGGCTTATCATAGAATCACAGAACGGTTTGGGTTGGAAGGGACCGTTAAAGGTCATCTAGTCCAACCCCCCTGCAACAAGCAGGGCCGTCTTCCACTAGATCAGGTTGCTCTCAGAGCCCTGTCTGACCTGCCTGGTGGGCATCTACCACCTCTCTGGACAACCTGTTCCAGTATTTCACCACCCTCATTGTAAAAAATTTCTTCTTTATATCTAGTCTAAATCTACCCTCTTTTAGTTTAAAACAGTTACCCCTTGTCCTATCACAGCAGGCCCTGCTAAAAAGTTTGTCCCCAGTTTTACCCTGTTTCCTTGTTCGGGCAAGTAATTTTAGCAGAAAGCGTCTACCTTCCACATTAAGTTCACAGCTATAAATACCGTCTTGGACCAAAGCACTGCCCCACTGAAGAACAGAGTGGGGTGTGTTTTGTGTCTCATAAGACACTTTGAGAAGTAGAGATGCCATTGTTGCCTAGTTGGCAGAGCTCTTTGCCGTGAAAGAGCAATTGCTTTCAGTCTGTGATCTGGAAACCTTGAAACCAAACGTGTTTCACCTCCCGAAACAGCATTATGGGCACCAGGCTACAAATTGCTAGAGGCTGCTGACACTTGTCTCCTCCCTTCCTGTTAAATTTCTTTTGCTTTGCATGAGATACATCAAGAGTATTGAGTGCATAGAAAGGGGAGGCGTTGCCACCTTGGTTAAGGCATTTGCTTGGGAGGGGGAAAGACTTGAGTTTTGTTTCTGTTTCAAAGCTGCTTACATAGTTTTATGTAACAGATCTGTGTCATACTCTGTAATTCCAGCAGCTTTTCATCCGCTTTCTGAAGCTGGAAGTTATGCTAGAGGAAGAACTCACTTGAGCACCTATTTTAATACCATCCTGTTTTTAATAGTACAAGACTGACGTTGAGTTCCTTAAGGGTTGGATTAGGACCAAGAGTTGTGTCCTCTCCTCTAAATTCAAATAGCGCAGTAGGAGAAGAGCAAGGAGAGTGTCCAGTTCAGGAGACAAGAGAGCTCCTGTCCCTCTGCCATGTGGGTGCAGCATGGGAGATGCAGTTTTGGAATCGGTGTTTCACTGTGTTGACTTGCTTCTGTCCTATCATGCAGCAGCAGCTCATTAAATTCCCCTCTCGGCTGGGTGATGATGCTCTGGGGCAGGTGTGCAGCAGCAATTGCAGCTTGAAGAGTCTAAACATACAACTTACTACTGGAAGTACAGTGGTTTAACAGTGCAGCGTATCAGCCATATTTTATGAGTCATCTTCTGACTTACTGAACTGGTTGAGTTGGTCTTGCTCTTCTCTAAAATCCTTTAGAGATTTACGCTTGTGTTTTGCTTCTCAGTCTTGAAACGTTCCCATCATTCAGATTATCATAAAATCTTTTAAATGGGATCAAAAGGATATAAAAACATTTCTGAGGTGAAGGGCTTCAGCTAAGTGCCATGTAGCAATGTAGGGGAGGAGAAGGCAAAGCTCTTCTTCCAAAAAGTGTCACTGGATCTTCATGATACACCCACTGCAGAAAGGACTTCAGTATTTTTAGGATCTTGCTAAGAGCAACACTAAATAGAGCTGCATGTACTTCAGCGTCATGGGAAGGTAAGGGACAGGCTCAGCTCCGTGGGCTGTTTAAAGTTAGAAGGATTCTTTGTATTGTCAGATCCTGTGCAGCTTGAGACTTTGAGCTTGTCCTACTTGCTGAAGGAGAAGGACACAAACAAAGTGCCTGAGAATCAAACATTTCAAGCTACAAAAGGTATTTTTTCTTCCTGACAAGAATTTTGGTGAGACTTTTGTACTATGCTACTCTTTTCCTCATCAGAGGCACCTCTTGCTGTTGCAGGAAGTTGGTGGCATACATACGCAATGCGTAAAGGCTTTGTAATATTGCTTGTCGCATCTGCAAGGAGGCTTGGCAGCTGCTTATTCAGTTAAAAGTTTCCACTTCTTGCTGTGCTCAATAGATGCAAAGGCATTGAGAGGTAAATTGACTCTGTAATTTTTTACATACTAAGGGAGCGGTGTTGATGCTTTAGCTGTAGTTCAAACACGAGGTTCAATTTCTGATGCTGTTAAGTGCAGGGCTTTCTCAGACCAAAGAAAAGAGCTCCGCTGGGCTGGGGAGGAAGTAATGCCTCATCATTGTGGGTGCTCGCTCTGACTGGCAGGAAGCACACGAGAAGCCTCCAGCGGGGTTTTCCAGGGCTGTCATGACAGATGCACGGCAGTCTGAGGCCTTAAGAGAAATTTTAAAAGCTAGTATATGCAAGAATAATTTTCATAACTTTGAAGTGTGGAAGGTGTGCCTGAGGAAGGCAAAAACCCGAAAATTTAATTTCTATGCCCCCTGCCCCCAGGTGTCCTCTTCTACTGGTTTTATTCCTGCCAAGGATGTCCGTTTCCCAATTTTTTTTAAACTGAGTATTAAAGAAGCATAGCTGGCAAGCTAATAACCGTGGTATTCCCATGGAGCCTGCAGAATAACAAATCAAAGAGAAGGGGGCGCATTTCGGTGTGCCTGTGAAGGCTCACCATCGCACGGTTCCATGTCGTGGTAGATTCTTGGCTGGCAAGTCTTGACTCCGTTGTTTACCCTCTCCTATCAATGGCAATGGGTGCTGAGCCTCTTTACGGACTGAGCAATGCACAGGCTGGCACTTCTTCGGTGGTGGAAGGGTAAAGGGGTGAGGAAGAGCAGAGAGAGGTGCATGTGCGACCGGGACCTCTGGTTTTACTTCTTCTGCCGTTCACCCTCAGCCGTCACCTGAGGTCCCACCCCACCATATGGCCCGACTGCAGCGATGTGGGTTACACAGCATGCCACAGAGGCATGCAGGAGTGTGATCTTTGCAAAGAATTAGCAAATTTTAGGTGAATTCAGCTGGAAGGAGCTTTTTCTTTAAAAAAACAAAACAGGGTCTCTGATGCTACAATGAATTGAGGAAGGCAGAGGAGAGTCACAGATATGCTCACACGTAAGCATATATTTAACCGAATCTTCCACAGCATACTTTTTGTTAATTAGGGTAACAGGTACCTGTGCTTGAAGAAGCACATTCGGGGGCTTTACATATACATTCAGTTACTGCTTAGGTTCTGCCCTGTTCCTTCATTTTAAAACTCCTCTACTAGAAGACCTGCATCTGTGCCAAATTAGCTCTGACCACAGACTGAGAAGCTTTACTGAGAAGAAATCTCCCAGGCCCTTTCTTGCATTTCAGCAGCAGCACTTAAGGACAGGGGGTGAAAGGGATTGTTTTCAGTGAGCAGGATGTCAGTGTTTAGACACTGCTTGATCTGAGTCCTGTTACATCCTCAGCAACTGAAGAACTGTATCTGAGCTCTTAAAGAATAGCTTCCTCTCCTTCCAAGTGAGCACTGCAATCATCCGACCAGAATACAAGTTAAGCAATTACCATCTAACCTTCCCCCTGTGGTCTCTGTGCTATATACCTTGTTCTGCGCTCTGTATTTGAAATTCCAAATATGCACGGAGCTGCATTTTATACAGCAGCATTTTCTCATACATCTATTTTCTAAGTTTGCTTAAAAAACACATAACTGCACAGCTGGTTTTGAAGATGAAGCTGCAGTTCAGTGGGGCATATCTGTGGTTTTTGACTTGCAATACAGCATATTTGTGTCACGTCATTGAAGACACCTCTTCTGTTAGCCCAGCCAGGGGACTATGAATTTAGCTGTATGTTCCAATTCCAAGCAAATGAACGTGTTCCTTCCAAGGAGACAGTCCTGTCTGCCTCACAAATTGCCAGCTATAACTTGGAGGACCTTTTGATTTTACAGGCTATGTTGGTAGAAGCTCAGAGGCATGAACTTGAACAGGAAAAATCATACACAGCACATAACACTAGAGGAAGTTAGGAGAAAAAAAAAAAAGTTTGGCACCTGATGTGTTTTAATGTATTTAGAGGATTTTCTCAGCAACCAAACGGTAAATCGGTTGCAATCAAGTAGGTGGATTTGGGAGAATAAGAAGGGCTAAGCAGTACAATCTTTGCTCTGAATGTGTATTCACAACATGCATAATTTTGTCAATTGTCTATTATTTTTGGATTAAACCTTGAGGGATCAATCCTTCTTTGTTCTGCACCTTGCCCACGGAGCATGCTGCTCTTACGGAAGCTGAAATACAGAGTGATCCAAACCTAAGATTCCCATTTTTCAAACATCTCAGGAAAACTGAGTAATGGCTTATCCGGTAGGGATTGCCTTGTAATAACCGGTGTCTTGATCCATCATTTAAATTAAGGAGAAGAGCAAAGTATTCTAGAATTATTAGCCTTCTTGTATTTGCAGTTCTTCAGATTGCAGCTGGAGACAAGCATGTTGGCTACAGTGATGAGTACGTGACTTGGGACTGAGCCAGGTGCCAGGGCAGGAATAATTGGTATAAACTTGGGGCACGCTGAAATTTTCAGTGTCCTTTCATTTGCAATATCAGTACAAAGATTTGCTTCCCTGCAGGGCAGTTTCTGGGCTGTGTGTACATTGTGGTGATCGTAGGAAGGAATAGCATTCCCAGTTCGTTTGGGAAATTCGGTGCATTACAGAGACGTACCTGATTCCAGGAGCAGGATTCAGGTGGCAAATAGATCTTCTACAGACTGCTTAAATCACGGTTTCTTCCTTGTTAAGTCTCTGAAAAAAATCTCAAATGAAAAAGATTGGGTTTTTTCCTGAGCTGCCAACTATATCTGGTAATTACTGCTTTCTTGAACTTAATCTCTCAAAGCAAGATACCTTCAGACCCCAGCACGGTGATTACTGTTAAGTCGAACGTACAGCAAGGGGAAGAGTACAGGTCTGAAGCAAATTAGCTTCCTCTTGTCAGATCACATGCTAGAATATCCCTCCTCAGAAGTATGACAAATCCCCTGCTTTTCCAGAATTCAGCAGCATCCCCAAGATCTGCTGTGTAGTCCTGCTTCAAAGACCAGTTAAGCCTGGCTCATGCTGCAGCACGTCTTGTAAAATCTGGTGCCTGCTGCTGCAGTGAGCAGCGGTGCTAAAGGCACAGCGTGCTGATCGCTGCTGCCTCTCAGCTCACTGGGCCGGGACAAGCAACTTTGCCACTAAGATTTTTACTTCAGCGTTCACGTCTAGCAAATACGGTGGTTTTTGTCCTCACAGCATCGCACATGCAAGTGTAGTTGGGAGAATGAAGCCATTGCCAAATTGCAAATGTTTTAATCAATAACTGTCAAATTCCTCTTGACGATTTTGCTTGTGAGCAACGTCTTGGCAATCAGCGATTAGAACTGTTTTTACGAACTTAGCAACAGGACAAAACAGGCTTTTTATTATAAAACATGTCCTTGGCAAGTTTTATTCTAAAGCATCAGTTTTGTCAGTGAAGAGGAATCTCCTGCATTTAAGGGAAGGAATTTAACAAATATACAGTATACGCAACTGTAGTACCATTGTTCTTGATCTCAAGAATGTACCTTTACATATCCCTATCATACTGCTTGTTAAGGACAGAGATTTCTTTTATGCAAAACATTCTCTGTGTTTCAGGGCAGGAGGACTATGATCGGCTACGACCGCTTTCTTACCAGAACACAAACGTCGTGTTAATTTGTTACGATGTCATGAACCCCACTAGCTATGAGAATGTAACAGCTAAGGTAAGAGGCTTTCGTAATTGCTTGAATCTTTTAAATGAATTACATATGCCTGATATACGACAAGACATCAGATTAAGAAAGCCGATGCTTTTAGCGTCCTGTAGCCTGGGCGTGTAAATGCACAGATCCCTCATCATGCCCTGAGCTGCAGGTCACAGACCTTAGACCTGGGGCTCACCCCTCCATGGCCCGTAAGTGCTCAGAACTGGGGTTGGCTCTGCAGTACGTTAAAAAGATCAAATGCTAGCGGTGAAATTGCTGCTTTAGCTGTAGTGGTGTCACACGACCAACATTGCACACAAGCCTTTTAGATTGAAGTCTACTTCTGTCACATGCATATTTACCTACAGGGGACAGACGTAAGCAACCACTTGTCTGTAGTAGGACTTCTGTAATGCTCCAAAGTAGAAGTTAGTGTTCCTGTACATAGCACCGGCAAAACAAAGCAAGACTTGGTTCAGATTCTGCTCTTAAATATGACTTTAGAGGAGCTCTTCTGAATTTAAACAGATGTTAAATAAGGGCTTTGGCACAGTGACAGATGGCACCTGTTTCTATAAAGCAATTGACTTTGGGTAGAACTTTTAAATGTTTCTGTAATGTAAATGGTGCATGTTGCGCCCCTACCACTAGATTAACAACATTCAAAACTCTGAAATGGCAGCATATATTAAATGCTGGTTCTGTTCCTTGGGTTTATTGTTTTGATTTCAGGAAAAAAAAAAAAAGGCCAGACATAAAAGTGTTCTTTTTCTACCATCAGTGGTATCCTGAAGTGAATCACTTCTGCCGAGGTGTCCCGCTCGTACTGATCGGCTGCAAGACAGACCTTCGGAAAGACAAAGAACTGTTGCGCAAGCTCAGGACTTCTAAGCAGGAACCCATTACTTACAACCAGGTAAATACAAGTGCATTTAAAGTGCTGTCCTCTTTGCAAGAGATAAAGCACACTTACTTCAATGGCATTGTTCCTCGCACGTACAATCACAGATACTCCAAAATTAGGTGATCACAGTGTCGAAATAAAAACAATTGACAGTCAGCTCTAGCAGAGGTGTCTGTAAGTCCTTTTTGGAAGTGGCCAAATCACCACCCATTTTTAGTATGAAAGTAAAGAGAAGTTTGAAGAGCGTTTTGTGTATCTTGGGGTGTCTGAAAGGACACTACTAGCTACGCCTTCTATGCTCATTACATCTCATTCTTGTTTCCTTTCACAGCTGGGTTATTACTCTAACAAATTTGTAAGCCTTGACAAGTTTGTTGGACTCCCTTCATAATTTTTATTAGCATACATTGCTCCTATCGCTATCACTGGTACTTTGATCAGGATTGTGATAAAGACTGGAGATGCTTGGATATACATTACAGGATTAAAAATATGGACCATTCTGGAAAAAATGTGTTTTGCAAACCCTATTTAAGAATAAATCCTTTCAAGGACAATAGCAAAAACATCTGCAAGGCTTCTCTAACATAAAAGACTTTTCTTTGAAGACTCTAATCTTAAATCTACATATTATCAAATGTTTTCAGTTTAAGTATTGCAAAGCAGTTAAGACTAACAACTAGTGTTACATCACCAGCATAGCTCTCCTAGGTACAGGAGAAACAGTCAGTGATGGAACAGCTTGTCCCATGTCACACGAGACCTTTCTGCTCTGGTCTCCCAAGGTTTGGGGTTTTTCTTGGTGTTTTTTTTTCTTTTGGTTGGTTGGTTTTTTTAAAACTACAAAGCCATCCATCCTTCTCATCTCAGAGCAAGAACAGCAGCTTTCGCACTGTTTGAGACACAAGTCTGGGGAACAAGGTTAAATGCATTAAGACCTTGAATGAGTCACTACTTTTTCTAAACAACATGAAAAGAAACTGCAACTGCATCACCACTAAACCACACTGGGACTGTTAGCTTGTCTTCCTTGCACACGAGATGCCCATGCTGTTGGCTTTGTGAACAGCTGCAGATTGTCCCTCACTTGCATTAATAACTCTCTCCATCACCCTCACAAATGAGGTTCAGGGAAAGGAACACACCCTTTTGGCAAGTCTGCTAAGGCCTCATGCAGACTTTGTCTCCTATGTGAGCCCTCCCACTCGGTTTTTTTTTCCCCTTAAATATACACTACCTCAGTCTTTTACACCTGATGGCATCTTGAGTCACGCGAGGTGATCCTTCCGTGGTGCCAGGCACAGAGGAGCTGAACAGTATCTGCCAGCACTGCAGCTTGCAAACAACTGGAAGGAGACAAACTTCGCTTAAATAGGCTGAAGAAAAATCCCCCTGTAGAAGCCCGAGTGCTCAAGTGACCCACTCCCAGGGCTTATAATGGATAAATGCAGAGTTTGTGAGCTGTGGGTTGCAGACCTGGAATTCACACTCCAAGGCTCACAAGTATTCAAAACTGGGGGCTGACTCTGCAATCACAATAAAGGGATCACAAGCAAAGTAAGAAATCACTGTGTTTTGTCTGTACTGATTTTGCACAACCAGGACTGCATGCAAATGTTTTAGATTTTAGTCTGTTCTCATTGCATGCATTTGGGTGAGGTTGAGAAATGCAGGCACCCATTTGTATATACAAAGATTTCAGCTGAGCCCTTGTGATGCTCCAAAGCAAGAGTCAGGGTTCCTGCATGTGCACCAGCAAAACATGGCAAGACATTGGGCCAGGTTCTGCTCTTGCATGTGACATTCATTACTAAAGGTGACATCACATAATAGTTAAGGTCAGGCCTGAAAAAAAATATCGCCATAGAGACATCCTCACTTAAGTATCTACCTCAGCATTTCTTTTAAATTTAATACTGAGAATATTTTTACACTATCAGCAGTTGGCATCTTAGACTCTCGAACGAATTGAACTGTTAGGCCAGGCTCTAGATGAACATAGGGGAAAAAAAACCTAGTTTATTTAACAGTGCCTCAGTTTATTACCAATGCCACTCACACTCTAGCACTAGTACTCAGAAGCAGCTTCTTTCTTCCTGACCTCATGATATGAAGATGTAGAAAATAATTCCCTTTCTTTCCCATCTCACCTCCTTCTCTCATACGTTGGGTTTACATCTTTTCTTACCTTTTGTTCTTTCCAGGGTGAAGCAGCTTGTCAGCAGATTAATGCAGAAGTTTATCTGGAGTGCTCAGCAAAATGTCGTGAAAACATAGAAAATGTTTTTAAAGAAGCAACAACCATTGCACTGAATGCCATGAAAAAAGCCAAGCGCCAAAAGAAACAGACAGTGTGCTCAGTGTTATGATCTGGACTGCAAGAGAGCATTTGACTGCATGAGAGCCAAGCAATTCAGATTTTTAAAAACAGTATAACTTTAAAGACCATTTTTTTAATTATGTTTATATTGCTAGAACAATTTTTATTTTAAGTTTTTAATTATTTTTAGTATTTTTGCACTTTTGTTGCACTGCTCTCACAAATTTTTCAAAGCTCTTTATCAAGGTTAACTGATGCTGCGTGCCTTTGTCCATCTGGCTTTTGCTCCTGCCAGTGACCACCAGTCAGGTCTTGGACTCACTATTTAAATTGCAGTGAACAGCGACTGCTACTATATGACAATTAGTGGAGTTTTTTTCTTCTGCAAAATAATTGTGCCATATTATAGCTACAACTTACTGTCTTTTTCAAGCAGAAAAGCTGAAAAGCCACATCTTTTAGAAGTGATGTTAGAGCAATTTATCAGGCACCTTTGAAGAGACAGAAATTAAGTTCTGTCTTAAGATTTTCAAATTAATTTACTTGGTGGCAGTAGTATGAGTTAGCCTCAGCTGCTCTGGGAGCACGCAGATGGAGCATCCACTACTCCCCCTGTACTACTGGGCCAGCTTTGCAAAGCTACACCATTAGAGATCTCCTTGCAAGGCCTGCTGCTGCAATAGAATGTGGTATTTATCAATGGAAATACATCAGTTGCTCCAATTCAGAAATGGAGTATGACGGAAAATATTTAATTTACAGCACTCAAAAGTTAGAAGTACTCCAAGCGGCTACTATGTGTAATGTAAAGTCAGTTTAATAATAAACTTGCATCACTTATTTAATACATGACAGATGCAAATATTGGTGCGTGCTAGGGGAAATCCTTAACTCGTATTCATTAACTGATGAAATCTTCACTACTCTACTCTAAATTAAAATTTTCCCTTTTGTGATGCAGGTGTCAGGTGTCTGTTTTAAGGACAAGGGATGCTCCCACTGCACAACCTAGTACATGTGCCTCAAGTCTCCTAGTTCTTTTGCACATCATGCAGCAAGATACTGGATTTCAGGAGAGATCAGTAGTTTGTAGCCAGCATAAACCAAACCCTTGACAGGGAAGGAGGTTTCTGCAGTACAGGTGTTGCTGAAAGCTTTCTGTATAAGGCAAACTACAGCCCATCCTAAGGGAGAACACATAGGACTTGCGTAACGGTAAGAGACACAACCTTTTGCCAAAAAGTTTAGGCGGCACATGAGGAGTGTGCTGTTAGGCAAACATTGCACATAGAGCCTGGTAACTGTACATCATACAGAGTTCATGCAACTTTATCCTCTGCTGGTTACGTGACCGACTGGTAAAAAACTGTTTTGGAGTGAGCCATCATCATTATTTTACAAGCAGAGTAGAGAGATCTTGATCCTTGAAATCTTCCAAATCTTCCTTTTTTTTCTTTTTTTTTTTTTTTTTTACTTTCTTCTCCTAACTTGTTTTAATTAAGGTTTGTGAATCCCTATGAGCTTAAAATGGGAAATGAAAAAAAAAGTACAAGTTTGTACACTTCTTCGACTATAGAAAAACCTTGAAGAATTGTGCAGCCCTTTCTCCATGAGAAGACATTTTTCAGTAAAAGACACAGAACCGCCCATCACCTTACCCAGTACGAAACTGAAACAACTGTGCAGGAAGTTAACGCGTTCACCCTCACCTCCACAGTGGGAAATCTTTCTTGCTTTTTTAATCTGAGTTTCTCATGCTGCAGAACTCAAGTTACTCACCACGTGCAGAGCTCCCCAACCCTGGAGAACCAGGTCCACTACTCAGATCCAGCAGATTCCAGCATCACTCTCAAAATAAAACAATTTACATTTCATAAATGGAGAGTTCAAAGGATTAAAAAAAAGCCTCACAGGGTGTACAAAAGTCAGAAGTTAACATAGCAAGATACAGCCCAGCTAGTGTGAAAGTTGTTCAAAATACACAAATTGCAGTTTATTGTTCATGCCCACAGGACAGTGACACTGTAATTTCGCTAGCCTCGCAGCAGCAGAAGGACCAATGAAACCATTTCAAGTCTGTAGTGCATATATATTTCTTCATGAGCACGCTCACTGGGAGAAGGGCATCACTTTCAGATCACTGCCAAAGCATATGCCCAATTTGGGCTTTGTGCTAGCTCAAAGGAAGCCTCAACCGTCGGGAAAGACGCTGCCTAAGGCAGCTCACAATGCTGCAGCTGGCCTCAGGAGGTACAGATGTTACAGCATGCAAAACAAGCTTATTTGAATGAGTAAGTTTAAGTTCAAGCAGCACAGGAGGCAACCAGGATAGCAGTATTTGTCCTCTGCCATCCTCCTGAACGAGCATTTACATTCTCTTAATTATTGGTACAAGTGCAGCATCTAAAGAAAGTATTTAATATTTCTGCTGAGTCTGTCCTCCCCTTTCCAGAACAGCACTGGGAGCAAAAAAATACTGAAAACAGAAACCAAAGTGCAGCTGCACTTATTGCCACTGATCAAGGCCATTTTAAGGAAAAAGAGTTTCAAAAAAACCAACCCAAAGGGCAGCATATTTGTTATTAAAAAGGAGCTGATGCATATTGAATGGTTTATTTTAGGTCTTTTCCAGGCCTGGACAGATGACTTGGTCTCCCTGGAAGAGGGCTAGCAGACTTCCCTGCCATTTAAAAACTGCTTTTGCTTGCTTGTTTTGTTTTCAAAACAGGATTTATCTTTTTAAAAGTGTATATAGCAGCAGTATGGTACAAATACGGGCCTTTTTTTTTTTTTTCTCCACAGTACACACAGGTTAGTATTGCCACTGAAAATATGCCTTAAACAAATGCCTTTAAAACCAGCATTCGGTCTGTATTACTGATCAAGATGGAGTGTTCATAAACCTTTGCAAATCCAATACCCAGAATTTAAATAGTAAAACTGGAAAGTGTTAAATATCATTCCAGAATTGGAATTACAGTAGATCCCACATTCTCCCAATGTTGCCGCTTCACCAGGCAGGTGCATGCTGCTCTATATACAGGAAAAGAAAACCCAAAAGCAAACACGTTTTGTATTAAATATACATAAATAGCAGGACTGCGGACTGGAAAGCCATGCTTGCGTTAATACTGAGTCTGTGCTGGCAGAGTCCATATCCTTCAGCAAACACAGGGACGGACGAGTCCTTCCGAGCCTGTCCATCGTGTAGCTGGGGTTTAGCAGGATCTGTCCCAAACCCAGCGCCCGCTGCGGGCAGAGGGACGGCAGCCAGCACGCCGGGGACGGGGGGTTCACAGCTTCTTCATTTTGTCTTTGTTTTTCTGGAGTTTAGTGTGCACCACTTTGAGAGTAGTGAGGAAGTTCCCAAGGAAGAGCAGCAGAAACGTGAAAGCCAACACAAAAACCTGAGAGGGAAGAAGGAGGCGGGGAGAGAGAAAAAAAAACGGTGAGAGCTGAGGGTACTGCTTTGGCCACACTGAAGTGAGATCTGATGGTTGGCAAGTCCAGGGATCCGTTAGCACGGAGATCCAAGGAGAGAAGATTGTAGCCAAATACACATCCGCGCATCCACCTATGCACAGCAAGTATATTTTTATCATGATCATTTACTACTTTTTAATATTGTAACATGGATTATATTCAACACTGCTGGACTCTACCAGACAGTAAAATCAAATCATTAAGTCCAATCTAATAGATTAACATTATGCTACAAGCATATGCAGTGGCACAGGCGTTGGGGAATGACATGTTTCTGCGGGAAGTTGTGTGACTCCTGAACAAAGTGATCAGCAAGATCTGACCAAAATGAAGACCATCAGATTATCTGCACCACTGCACCTTTGATGTGGTCCAATCTGGATTTCCAGGAGCAATTGTATAGCTGGAAAATGGATAGACATGTTTGATGGGTGACAACTGAGAAAACAAGTGGAAAGATGCCTACAAGTGGGACAATACAGTGGATGATAGTTTTTTTTAAGTGATTCACTGCCATCATTTTTTGTTGTCATATTTTTGTACGTGTTACTGATGGATCAGCCATAAAGAACCACCAGCAACTTGGCAGCCACTGCTATTAAATGTCTGTATACGCCAACAATATGGAGAGAGATTTACCCACAGGTATTTTCTTCCCCCCCTACATCCTTCACCTTTCAGTTTGTGCGGTCACTCGTGGGTGCAAGTTTCCCTACTGTAACTCACATTTATTTTGAGTTCTCTTGTATAGGCTGTGTGCCACATCATCCTGAGGTATTCAGATGGGGTCAGATACCCAAATATCTTTAAGGATGTGGTTAAACACACCCACTCTCCCCCTGCTCCGTGCTTTTTCTGGGCAGAACCAACACCCACCTGCCATTCTTTGCACTCCTTATGCCTCGACAATCCAAAAAGCGTGATTGCATTATACAGCTGCCAGAACTACAAAGGAAAAAAAAAAAAGGAAATTTCTTAATAAGCAAAAAAAAAAAACAAACACCCACCACCAGAAAAACCCCAAACCTTAGAAACATTTGCCACGGGTGCGTGTGATCCAAAGCACCTTTTTACGGTGCTGCAACCGCAGTGGCAGACCCTCCCAGGCCCTGCGCCGCAGAGGGAGGAACGGGATTGCCCAACTTACATGCCCAAAGAACAAGAAGGGAAGGAGAAACGTCAGCCCCCGCCACATCCAGGACTGAAATCCTTCTGGAACAGGTTAACAGAAGAGGCAGAGTGAGCACAGAAGAGCCAGGCCGGGAGCTGCAGCCCTCCCCACCCAGACCACCCCATAAGGGCTATTCCCATCCTACTCTGCAATACCCAATTGAAAAGACATACTTGAAGGTGTGGTACTGGGAGGAGGATGAAGATGGAGATGACCAAAACCTCCATCTTAACCCTCTCAAGAGCTGACGGAGATCAGAGCCCTCTGCTCCCAACCCACAGGACTCGAGGAGGGGGATAAAAGCCTCGCTCCCCTTCCTGCGTTAGGACGCAGGCAGCAGGGCAGGGGGGTGGCCGCTCTGCAAAGCTCGCTCTTGGAAGGCCAGACAGCCCTCTCCCTATCGCTGCATCTAAAACCCGTGCAAAAACTTTGCAAAGAAAGTATTGCAGAAAACCTCACCTACTGTAAGGTCCAAGTGGTTTCTCTCCCCCAAAGCACGGAGTCTATAAAGGCAGCCCCTTTGATAATAATACTGTAGGAACTGAACGCAACCTGGAGGAGGAGAGAGAAAACATCATTCCGTTAGCTATTCAGAAGTATGAGAAACATATCAAACTATTTTAATAATGTTTAATCCAATAGCATTTAATTATTGTCTATATTTGTACATTGCATATTTGTATGCTATCTTTATATTCCTACAGTTTAACACTCCAGTAGTTACCAAGCAGAAGTGTTTTCTTCTAAGCACAGAAGATACAAAACTATTTTATCCCATGAATTAGCAAGGTAAGATATACTCACTCTGAAATATGGAAAATGCTAAAAATTGACTGCGAAACATTCGATACATGAGTCCATCTGGCCTGAAAGCAAAATACAAAGGAGGTTTATTTGTTTGATAAAAAGCACACAATGCAGTGCCCTTCCCCTGCACTGCCAAGTCAGATCCCGTCAGCAAACGAAGCCAGCAGCTGGTACCCAGCCCGCTCCACCCCATCAGGAGCCGAGCGAGGCTGCTCCAGCCGCACATCACAGCTCTGGCGCGTAGGAAATGCTCTCATTGACCAGGTTTCCCCTCCCCAACACATCTGAATGCTGCCCTCTCTTATTCATGTGCTTATTGCAGTTTTCTCTAGGCAGCAACCAACGCCATTCAGCAGCATCTGCATCAAGAATCCAAGCAGCGGAGCAGGGGGTGGTCATGCTCCTCATCCTAAGGGTAGGTCAGGATAGACAGAGGACAGGAGACCTCCTGTTCCAGCCACTATGTCATGCCCTTACAGATTCAGGAGCAGAAACATTTGTTGGTTTAAAACAATTTTTAATTATTAACGAATCAATTCATGCCAAAGGTGAGACAGGTCGCACAGGGGCGGTCCGCGGGGTGCATCGCTGCATTGTTTGACCAACACCACCACCCTCGGGAAGGTAACTTCCATTTTTGGCTTTATACTCCGTTCGTAATCTGGGTTCAGTAAAGGCACCAAACGGATTCATTTTGCGGTGCCGTCCCTCTAAAGCAAAGTGCTGCTTGTTTGCTTCGTTACAGAGCCAGAAGTCAGGAGACTTGCAGAGATTTTGCTACCGTCAGTGCAACTACAGCTAAGGGTTTGAGTTTCTTTCCTTTTTTTTAAATCAGGAATGTAAATACAAATTTGCAGCGTTGCATTTAACATTGAAAACATCTGTAACATCAGACAAATATTAAGTCTGATGCTTCGCCATGTGCCCGTGCGGCCACAGCTTCGTGGTCACGCTGGATTTAAATGCTCAGGTGAGGCAAACGCTTTGAAAGGGGCTTGAAGCACCTTAAGCCGGCAAGAGCAGACTCACCACGTTAACATTACTCCAGACAGGAATGTGGAGACGTAGTGATGAGATACCCACCAGCCTTTGATCCTGAACAGAAAAAAACATGGCAGTTAGACGAGAAACATGGATTTTAGCATTATAAGCCTGGCTTTAAAGACAAAAAAAATGATCCTGACTCGGGGGAGGAGGAAGGACAGGGAACAAAATAGATGGCTCAACTCAAGCAAAAGGGCTGCTGCGGAGCCCTGTCCTGACAACGGAGCCCTGTCCTGACAACGTGGGTTAGCTGGGGGCACGAATCCGTGACTGCTGGAGGGAGGCTCAGGACCGGGGCACGTCCCCCCCGCTCCCACGGGCTCTCCAGCACAGCCAGAAGCAGCAGTCCCTGCAGCACAAGGTACCGCGGTGACAAATGACACACAAGTTTCAGCCCACACACTCTTTTTTTTTTTTTCCTGTGCCATGCAAATAAGTGATGTTTCCAAGTCCTTCCTATGACGTGGCTTTTTTCTTTCAGACACGAACGCTGCAGAAAGCTCAGAAAATTACAGTAGAGTGAGCAAAGGCTGTGGCAAGGCAGAATCATGACATGAAGAGCTGCCCCCAAGACGGCGCTGCTTTGGAAACTAAGTCAACGCGATGGGTTAATTTTGGGTGTCTCCAACCAAAGGTGTGCAACCTCCAACACAAGACGGTGCAGAACCACCGTGATGAGGACGCAGCGAGCCCAGGCTCAGCCAGAGGTTTTTCTGTTGACCTCAGGCAAGCGACTCTACATCCCTGTGTTTTGGTTTTTCTGCTTCATCTCTGATCCCACAGCGATCCCTCCTTCTCTGGAAAGCGCCCCAAAAGAAGACATCCTGCCCACAGCAGCCCTGGGGACAGCCATGCTTGCAGAAGAGACCGTTTCATCCCTGCTGCCCATGGCCAGCACTGGGAACTGTGTCCTCCAGCAGCTCCCA
Source organism: Cariama cristata (assembly GCF_000690535.1). NCBI lineage: Eukaryota > Metazoa > Chordata > Aves > Cariamiformes > Cariamidae > Cariama > Cariama cristata. The sequence continues at coordinate 8,666 of NW_009626162.1, read as the reverse complement.
GAAACCAGCACATTTTTGAGATTTTGCCCCCAGGCAAAGCAGGAGGGCCCTGATTCTCCCACCACGCACGCCCCACCGGTGTCTGCCTCCAGGCACAACCCCCCTCTTGCATCAGGAGTGGCAACCACAAGCATCCCGCCGGCAACCAAGACAAGACTCCCAGGAATGCTCCCTCCCATTCCCATTTTGAGATGGTTGAAGCAACTGGCTTCAGAGAGGGAAGTGACTGGCTGAAACAAGGAGCCATGAGCTGCTCGATCGTTAGGCATTGCCACTTAATTAAGACAACACTGACTCCTGCCATTAATGCAAGTGCTGGGCCACCCCTGTACAAGCATCGCTACAAGGGAGCGTAAAGTGCTCTGTGCAGCGTTCGGAGCAGCAATGAGTGCGTGAAGCCGGGGTAACGTGATGCTGGCTGCTCAAAAGGTGGCAAATGAGACAAGTTAGAAGCCCAATTAATTAACGCAACAGGGAGCTGCAAATGTTGCAGCAGCCACTCACCCAGCTGCAAACCAACATGAAGACTCATGCCTGGGAAGACACGTGGCAATTGCTGCAGTTTCCCTGCGCCAGCCTATCTGGATGATGAAAACCAGGGACATGCAACCATCAGGTTAGTGCTAAAATCTAGCACCGGGCTCCAGGTTAAGTTACAGAAGTGCAAACTCGAGCAGCTTCTCAATGCAGACCTCAGGGAGATGCTCCAGGAGCGATTCACCAGCAGGACCCCACCACCCCGCCTTAGGATACCCCTACTGAGGGTGCCATAAAAAACAAGGGCTTGGAGTAAGGGTCATCTTTCAGCTAACTTCTCCCAGGGTTTTACTTGTGTTCCCAGCTCTTTATACTGCCAACTTTCCCTCGACACGACCGTAATTTAGTCACACGCTTCATGAGATGCGGCAGTGACCCGCAGGGCGTCCAGCCAGTACCTTGCCTTGGTCCTTTCACCAAAAACACATGCACTTATATATACCCCAGACTGCATCTACAACTGACCCACAGATACCAAAAACATCCAGCTCTTCGGATCAAGAGCTTATGGACTTTTAGGAACTGCACCTTCCCCTCCTTCCCCAAACCTCAGGTGGTCCCATCTGCCCTTGGAAGCAACCAGGGATGGGGGACAGAGACAAGAGACCCTGCAGGGAGGCATCAGCATCTTGGATTTGCTGGGCTTCAGTGCCACGCTGAATCCCCTTTTGTTGCTTGTTTTTCTTTGAAGGATGTTTCATGCTTTAAAATAGTTTTTGCAGGTGGCACAGTACCTGGAGCCATTGCTAATGAGAATGCTTTCCCGTATCGTCAGCGTGCAGTAATACCACACTAACAGAAAGTTAAACACTTCATCTGTCACCCTGTTAAATGGAAAAAACACACAGTAAAAAAAAAAGTTATCATTACAAAGACACATTCAAAAAAAAAAAAAAGTCCCTATTTTTCCTCCCTCCCCTTGGGCAAATGAGAACCTGCTCAAGTGAGGCCACGGCCACAAAGCCCCACTCCTGACCATCTCTAATGCCCATGCAGAACCGCACACATCGGTGGCACCGCCAGGCTCAGGGTCCTGTCCTCTGGGAAGTGCCCTGCGATATAACACTGCAGATCTTGAGCTGATAAGCAGGTATGCAGAGATGACATTAATTCCTTCTGAAGGAGAGAAAGCACCATGGAAGCAGCAGATCATCCAATTTAGAGAGGCATTTCCAGGCTAATTCAATGAGGAGATTCCATAAGATCTATATAAATCCAATCAACTGAAAGAGCTGAAGAGCATTACACTCTGGCGGGGGGAAACAAATGGAAAAAACCCCCAAACCTCTACTTTACTTTGCTGTTTGCAAACCCCTGAAGCCAAGGGGATTCGGGGCAGCCTCTGTATGCAGCAGCATCATTACCTGGTACGATCCTGCCCTCACCCAGACCCACAGACACCTCAGTGGAAGTACCCAGCTCCAACATATTCCTGGTTTTTAAGCAAAACTGAATAGTGGAAGCTTGTTGGTGCTCAGACACTTTATCACAATCTAGGGGTAACATTTCAGGTCCGATCACTTCATGCAAATCCTCTCTTGTTGCCTTTGCAAGCTGGAGCGTGGTGCCGGTCCCTGCCTGGGACAACTCAGGAGCAAAATCAACTCCTCATTCCCAAGCACGGCACGATGCCAGAAAAACAACAGATCAGCAAACACAATGCTGGACTTCTCTTAGTTACCAGAGACTCCAAAAAATGTTACACAAGGAAAAGGAAGGAGCTAAAATACAGGTCCTGCCAGTGTTGAAGAAGAGGTGCAGAAGTTGTCCTGCTGTCCCAACTACTCAAATCCTAAACACTGCCAGAGCCCACCTCACCGTCCTTAACAGAAGAGAACCGTTAGTTCAAACCCAGCACGTTTTTATTCAAAAGACTTGATTAAAAGTGAAAATGCAGCTTGCCTGTAATGGAGAATAAACCTGCAGGCGACGGCCCCAAGTAACAAGATTATCGTCAGATAAAGTTTGAACTTCTCATACTCGTCCTTGTAGGCAAACCTGGAAGGAAACAGCCACCGTTTACAGACACAAATGGGTGTTTTACCAGAACACGGCTTCACTTTTTTCAAACCACAGAAATCCACATGCCAAGCCCAGAGCCATGAGGTTTTCCTTGAAGCTTTCAGAAAACCCGGGGATGTCGGTGAAAGGCCTCAGGGTTCGTCTAGGCTGCATGGCCACTGCACTGCAGGACAACTCAATGGCTTAATTCCGTAAGAGAGAGTTTCTGAGTTGGCATGGTAAGATTTAAAAAAAAAAACAAAAACAAAAACCAAACAACCCCAAAACCACAAAAAAACCCAAACAAGCAAAAAACCCAAAAACCCCAAACCCACACACCTCAATTTTCTGCAGTACCGTGTGCCTAGAAGTCACAATACCATTTTCCACTGCAAAACCCCCGTTACAATTAAGGCACCAGGCTGGGCTCAAAAGCAAGTGATGGACAGAATCCATCGGAGCTCCTGAAGCGTTAGCGTGACCCCGTGTCATGGTCCGACTCAATCACCCTTGACAGTTCATCTTTTACCAGATCTAAGAGAAAAATCATTCCCGTCTCCGGACTTCAGTCCGTACCCATGGCTGGCCCCAGAAAAACCCAAATTCCCACATGTGCAAACACTCACTCACTTCGCTTGGTTACTCAGGAGAGTTACATTCACGTTTCCCAGCACCAGATTTAAGTACAAGCTGGAAGACAAAACACAAGCGCAGACCCACGTAAGTCTGTTTTACTTGAACGCTGCAGGATGACACGGATCAGAGCTGAAGAGACAGGCGTATCTGCTGAAGCCATGTTTGCTGCATGTTTTTAATTAAGGCAAACTGGAGAGATAAGACTACAGAAAAGGATTTAAATGTGAAAAGATTGGTCAGCATTTTCAAGAAGTTACAGAAAAGGTTTATTTTCCTGCTCTTTTGTCTGCGCTACAGTCTAAGGGTGAGATACGTAGTATGCACTGTTCAAAACTAAAAATAACAAGGAGAAATCAGAAGAAAAGTTTCTGATACCAACTTCCAAGGGGCTGCAGCATCACACAACTGAAAGAAATATGTCCTAGCAACCCTACTTGGAGCAAAGTATAAATTTTAAGGTCGGTTGTAAGCACTATTAAAAAAAAAAAAAGAAAGAGAAAATTCCTGTACTGACTTAATCTTCAAAAAATTAGCACAGCGTGAAAAAGATCCATGTGAAACAGCAAATTGCATGATCTCTCGCCAATGCAGGGTTACTTTCATATTAACAAAACCCCCTGTGCTGCCTACATGCCGTAATTTACATACACTTCCAGCGACTGAATTCGGCATACGACCGACACAGCAGCTCAGCAAGAGATTTATGACTAATCCAGTTTTACATGTATTTGTTCAACACGCACATTATCCTTTGGGAACAACGCTGCTGCGAACACTTAAAAAAAGTCAGCTCTCCCGGAGCCCGTGCCTCCCCGGCAAAGCACGTACCCGTTCTTCTTTGGCAAGTAGGCTTCCATGTCAAAGAAGGCATTTTGCCTCTCCTTGATCTGGGCGCTGATCTCCTGAATGAGAGCAAACTCCTCAGGACTCGCTCTAGGCTTGCACCTGCGAGAACACAGAAACAAGATGTTCACGTTTTTACATCCTTTTTATTTAAAGGAAAACAACATTGTCGTAAAATCCATGCTGTTAAAAAGGTAACTGTGTGAGCTGATGCCGTTGCGCACTTTGCTCCTGTACTTCTGCAGCACCATTTGGCTTAGCCATCATTTTATTTCACTGTCTGGTTTATGTCCTTGTAGGCTATTTCAACCAGCTGGTTTATAAATCAGCTTCTCTCTTCGTCTCAGCTCAGTGACAGGATCCCGTGCTTCTTCCCTAGCAGAGCACTTTGGGAATATTGTACTTTTTTTGCAGGAACTCCTTCCACTTTGGGAACTTTGTGCGCAGTTTCAGGCACTGCCCTTGCAGACGCTGCAGCTCTTCAGGCGTGAAATATTTCAGGCTGTACCAAAACGCACAGCTGATGATTTACTGACAAACTCTGGTTTTACCAATTAATATAAACCAGCGAGCAGCGCACAGCAGCGTCAGCAACCCACGGTGTTGCAGGTGGGGTATTCAGACGTGCACCCAAGGAATTCAGCCTGTGGCTCCCAGGGATCAGGCGAGCAGCCAGAGACGGTTCCCTCCTGCAAACCCACCCAGAAGCGAGTCACACCTTCAGGTTCAAGGACTGATGCTGCTTTTCCAGCACACCTTACCGAGCAAAGCTTTGCTCACCTTGCAAAACACACGGACCAAAAGCTGTGCGGTCCTGCAGCGTACAGGACAGACTGTAAGGATGCAAACCCACACAGGCTCCCCCAAAGGTCTTCTTTATTAACAGGACTCCATCTCTCACGGGGTTACAAACATTTTACCTGGTTGTGATAGATGGAAGCGACTCAAGAATAATATGGAGCAAAATTATCACTATGACAAAGACTGGGTATTAAAACGCAAAAAATCCAAACATTTCAGCCCTTTGGGAAGGAGAAACAACCTATCCCTGCCTCCTCCACCCTCCCGGTCTCCCGTTACCGTTGCAGGCTGTGTTTCAGATCCCTTAGCATCTTCTTCTGCCGGTGTATGGAGGTGCTGCAGGCTGTCTGCAAGCTGGTGACTTCTTCCAGTTTCTGCCTGTAAACTTTGTGTGTTTCCTGCAAGAGAAGAGGAGAGGATTAGTAGGAAGAGCCCTTCTAGGTTACACATCGCATTTGGTCCTCACCTCTGAAGGAAGCAAGCAAAACCCTGGTTTTGGGGGAATCAGCAGGCACTCCTGCAAACAACCAAGGAGGGGGAGATGTCAAACCACTGCGGATCCAATGCAGCTTAAACGGACATGGATGAAGTTCCTGCAAAACGAAGAGCATCCGCTGCACTCCTCTCATTTCCTCTTTCTAAGGAGCTTTCCCACCCGGGGGGCTCCGCATTCCTGTCCCACCCTGTAACGAAGCTCTAATCCTCTGTTTGATCCCAATCTGTCCCCACCAAATGGGTGGATAAATCGCAGAGCTGGAGCTCTGATTTCACAGCCAGATTAAATCTGGGGAAAAAAAAGAAAAAAAAAAAAAAAAGAGACAGACAAGGAGCCAGAGGAAAAAAAAACAAACCACAAAACCAGCCACAGACCCACGCCTGGGGGTTTAGATGCCTCCTGGCCACCACTGCCATCTCAACCCCACGTCTGAGAGCTCAGCCCATCCCCTCCCTGCGACATCAGACACTCCTTGAGAGGAACTTCTTTATCACAGCTCATTGATCCTCTGAAGCCCCCAATTAGTGTTTGGCCATAACGAGGACGCACTGAGAGGTGCCTCTGCTCTCGCACCCCTCCCTCTGCTCGGGAATACACCGGCTCGGCTTTTCCCCACCTTTGCAATGATTTCACCAAGCGATGCCCTCTGAGCAAATTTTAAGATCTATGATAACTCAGAAAAAAGTTTGCAAAGTTAGTGGTGTGGAGAGAAGGCGGAGGTTAAATGGCTATTTGCACGGCTGCTTTATCTACCGGCACATCGATGACCACAGAAAATTACCACCGAGAGCATAAACACGGTGGTAAAACCATACAAAACAAATCTTTGCTCTCTTCCTCGTTAGGACCTGGCTGGTAGCTGTTCATTATTTACAAGAGCAATGTAAAAATAGCTCCGGTATCTGATTTAAAACCCTTAGTAACCAAACTAACCATGTCCAGGCACTGCAGCTCTCGTGGTTTCAGGATTGGTTTGGCTTTGCTTAGCACGGACAGGACTTCGGGGCTCCCTGGCTTGCCCAGTAACTTGTTCCGCTTCTCTAGATGTCACGCAACAGCATCTTTAAAAAGGCTGGTTCAAAGGTGTAAGAAGCTCTTTGCCAAAAAAATATTCAAGTATTTATCGGAAACACAAACAGGTGAGTTGAGAGCTGGTAAATTCTACCGCTAGCCAAAACCACCAGGATAATGATTTCAAAATGACACCAGTGGTTAGAACAGAACAGTTGCTCGTCGTGAAGTTATTTATTCATCAAGAGAGGCAACTGCTTACAAAGGGAACCCACTGGCAACGCAGGGAGCTCAGCATCGCCGTTACATGGAGGGGTATAACCCGCGGGCCCAACACCTGCCCGGAGGGTCAGGTCTCGGCACATCTCGCGCTCTGTGTAGGAGACAAGACGTGCCGAAAAACAAAGGACCCGTGCACCAAGGAGAGGAGTATTTTTGCCCTGAGTTGAAGAGCTCCCAGGCAGGAGACATCAGAGTGCTCTCGGCACCCAAGTTTACGTATTTTGCAGCGCCGGGGCTGTAACTGCCCCGTTTGCAAGCGGACATCGCGCTGCCCAGTTTGCCCGCAGCC
>NW_009626162.1:0-1739 GCF_000690535.1 Cariama cristata | reverse complement strand
CGGGCGGGGAGCTGTTCAGCACGCCCGCCCCGCTCGGCGACCGCCTGATGTTTTCCGTAGGCACCTCCAGGTCTGTTTTCCATTGCGCTCGCAACAGCCCCGCTTGCGGTCAGCACTTGTTCGCTTGCAGGACCCAAACCACATTCACGGAGAGCCCTCGCGGGGCTTTTTCCTCATCAAAATCTGGTTTGCGCGTTCATACGCAGGGTTAAGAAGCTGTTGCAGGGCAACTTGCGTTTTTCCATGTCCCTGCCCCAAAACTGCAACGTCCCACAGTCCCGAGCTCTTTCTCAGGCTGCTGCTCCAGAGATGAGGCCCTGGCCACCCAAACTATAAAAACCCACCGATGTGACTGGTTAAAATGGCTTTGCAAACCCTGATGCCCCCCAACCCCATTTCACAGCTGGTCCCCGTTGCCCCGAGGGGACGCTCAGTGCTGTTGCGTGGCAGCATCAGCCCCTTCGAAGCCCCTCAAGTCGGAGGTCCCCAAATACGAGCGTAGCCCCAAGGGCCCCATGCCAGCCACCCAGCTACGACCAAAGTCCAAGGTCCTCCTCCGCAGAAGGAGGACACAGCCCCTGACCCAGAACTTACAACGCAATTATAAAATACAAGACGGAGCAGGAGTGCAATGAAACAGAGATTGTTTTGCCCCACGGGGCCAGCACTACTCTCAGCACACCACAAATCTGCCCACCATCCATTTTTTTCCCTGCTGGCATTGCCCAAGAGACCCTTTGAGTGGGGGCGACCAAAGGACCCTGGAAAACACCAACTCTGAAACGCGGGCAGCAGCTCCTGCGCAGCCCCAGGCCGGCATTTCCAGCCGGAGATGAGAGTCAGTCCAGCCAAAAAGGGCACAGGAGGGGGGTGATGCAGGCCGGGGGGGGGGGTCAGGCCGGTGCCGGGAAAACCGGGCTCCTCAAGAGCAAGAAAAGCAGCGAGTGTGTCCAAAAAGCCACACGCAAAGGCAAGCGTGAGCAGACACCCGCATCGAAGTACTTTCTTACTAAAGAGTTGGGTTTTCTACCCCAACACATCACGGTTTGAGTTAAATCCAGCTCAGGAGCACAGAGCCTTCCTTCCTCCAAAGCATATTTAAGCACCACCAGCATCTCGCGGAGCGGGAGCGGAGTCACAGCCGCAGGACAGCGTCGCGCTCCCCTCTTCTGCAATGCCGCCGTCGGACACAACCTCTGCCCCGAGCCCCGCAGCTCTCCGACAGCTGAGCCCCGAAGCTCTCAGACAGCGATGTTATTTCAACTTGTCACCTCCGCAGTACTAACCACTGGGCAGTGACACCTCGTGCTGCCGGCAGCTGCTAGCCCACCAAGAAGCATTTCTACTTTCCTTTCACGGATGGGGAAACTGAGGCAGGGGTCAGTCATCGGCGTTTTGCTGTGGTTTAGGTCAGACTTCAGCAGCGTGCTCAGAGAGGAGGGCGGTCAGCACACACAGCAAAAAAGCAATCCACAAACCCACGCCAGCCGATGCTCCCCTCCTCCAACACCCAACCACCTTCTGTTAACAAGGTACAACCTGAACTGACTCTTAATTAAACCTGGAGATCGCACTTTTGGGTTTTTTTGCAGCGCAGGTTCCATTTAACAGCCTAAAGGAGGCTCACAGCCACGCAGAGCGAGAACAGTCGGTCACGGTTTAAAACCGGCTTAGAGATTTCAAGCACGTGTGCAGGCGCAGCATTGATGGCATGCAGGGCAGGCGAGGTTTCTGGAGAT
>NW_009626161.1:25002-27051 GCF_000690535.1 Cariama cristata | reverse complement strand
CCCCTGTAGCTCCCCCGCTACCAAAACCTGGCCACCCAAACCCAATGCAAACTTTTAAAAAAAATTCAGGCTGTGTCATTATTGAGTAACTTAAAACCTAAGTTGGGAACAGGATCATAAACTGTATGGAGAAGAGATTCAGTATACATCTAAGTCAGGGTACCTTAATTTTCATTCTTCATGCTTACTTAACAAGGATTAAATAATTGGCTGTTTGAAAATTAGTGGTAAGTTGATATCTTTGTTTTCTGTGCCTGTGTCAATCATAAGACAAGACTGGAATTACTTGTTGCTTTATCACTGTACTCGGTGAGCATAATATACACAGTATGCTGGAGAGATCTGGGAAGGTTGAGAGTTTTATGTAATCCATCTAGTGTATTGGTGTATTTGCGAAGCAGGAGTATTTTCCGCAATCTGTGCACTTCCACCCATGTACATTCTGTTTGTGTAGCACTGGGCCAAAAAAAGGATCTCAAAAACTTGGTATCTTTAACATACCATTCAGAGGTGGTTAATAATTTCCATGATTTTCGGGTGTATAAACCACACTGTGCTTCTGCAGGCATTTATCAGCTGTTTGAAACAATTAGCTACAGAAATTTACATGATTTTAGTAAAACCCATGTTTCTTATCTAGTATGGCATCAGTTAGCACAGCAAAAAACCCATCCTTTTTCCTCCGAGCTTGTCTACCTCCTTTGATTTCTAGAAATGAATATCCAGTGCCTTGGTACCTTGTTAGAAATAACAGGGGGGACTTCACGGTAATGGGCAGTTATGGTCCCTTTTACTTGACAAAGGAACACATTTTTTTCCCTGCTCTGTTCCCTGAAGGTCTCTTTTGGCGTTCGGGCGGGCAGCAGGGCGCAGCGCGGGGATTTGCTCCCCGTTCCCTCGGCAGTGGCAGCGTAGGGCATTGATCAGACACCGCTCGGAACCTGTTCAGTCAGCACAAGTTACTTGTGTCTTGCCATCTCTAATGCCGCCTGCTCTTGTCCATCTGTCCGTCCCACCCTTATTCCATCATGCCTCCTTCTGGGATTCATTTTCTAGATTAAGAGACAAGTGCTGTATCTTTTAATCCCTTAAATCCCTTTTCTGTTCTTGTTTCACGGATGGGTTTAGCACTATTTTCTACAGATGCAATGAAACATCCTATTGCAGCCTCCCCCTGTCAGTCACTTGGCAGCTCACTTTTTCCTTTCAAAACAGGAACTCTTGATCTTCCCCTGCAGAAACCCTGCCGTGGTTGCTGTAATCCCAGACTCTCCGAGTTCTTGTTAACTCAAGTGTATCACAGTTTTAAACTGTGTATATATATTTGATTCACAGAAAGTTTTTCTGCAGCTGGAGGGGCTCCAAAGGCTGGTGAAGCAGCTTTCCAAACAAAGTCAGCAAGAAACGTTGACGGGGCAATCCTAATAGATAAAGCAATGGTCCATCTGCAGTTTGGGAAGTCCCACGCAAGCTCTACTGGCACGACCCGACTCCTGATACTGAAGGTGTAAAGGGTATGTGCTGCTTGGTCTCACAGCTCAACCTGCTAAAGAACGTGAGATTTGGTAGCGAGGTTGTGTTGTGAGGACTGCTTGTGGCACGTGTTTGCCAAGATACGCAACTGTTTGTGACGTTTATGTGAGGTATTTAATTAGTAAATGTTTTTAATTGAAAACATTTTTAGATTGTATGGTTATGTGGCAAGTGAAAGCTCTGGTGAATAAAATGCACTACCAGTTTGCTCTGCAAATCTGTTTCTAAAATCCTGAATACTAGAATGTGTCTGAATGGTGAGCCGAGAGGGAAGATCCTTTTTGGTTGCCTGAAACAGCCTCTCCCATTCTTCTGCCCCTGGACTCTTCTCAGCATCTGCCTCCTCACTGCTGTTTTCTTTTGTCGCCCCATTGTTTGAGGAGGATTTATTTTTTCTCAAGTGGTGCTGTAAGTGCTCTGTGGCATGCCCTCTTCTGTTTCTCCATAGCTTCCTACGTGCTCTCCATATGCTCCTCTCGCTCCTCTGCTGGGGTGTTCTGGTGGCAGCTCCCACTC